>NW_025534062.1:202500-289711 GCF_020615455.1 Coregonus clupeaformis
TTGGGATATGTACGTACGGTCACTGTGGGGACGACGTCATCGATGCACTTATTGACGAAGCCAGTGACTGATGTGGTGTACTCCTCAATGCTATCTGAAGAATCCTGGAACATATTCCAGTCTGTGCTAGCAAAACAGTCCTGTAGATTAGCATCTGCGTCATCTGACCAGACCATCTGACTGTCATCTGACCACACCGAGTCACTGGTGCTTCCTGCTTTAGTTTTGGCGTATAAGCAGGAATCAGGAGGATAGAGTTATGGTCAGATTTGCCAAATGGAGGGCGAGGGAGAGCTTTGTATGCGTCTCTGTGTGTGGAGTAAAGGTGGTCTAGAGTTTTTTTCTTCCTCTGGTTGCACATTTAACATGCTGATAGAAATGAGGTAAAACAGATTTAAGTTTTCCTGCATTAAAGTCCCCGGGCACTAGGAGCGCTGCCTCTTGATGAGCGTGTTCCTGTTTGCTTATGGCCTTATACTGCTCATTGAGTGCAATCTTAGTGCCAGAATCGGTTTTTGGTGGTAGATAGACAGCTACAAAAAATATAGATGAAAACTATCTTGGTAAGTAGTGTGGTCTACAGCTTATCATGAGATACTCTACCTCAGGCAAGCAAAACACCTCGAGACTTCCTTAGTATTAGATTTTGTGCACCAGCTGTTGTTTACAAATATACACAGACCGCCACCCCTTTTCTTACCGGAGTCAGCCGTTCTATCCTGCCGATGTAGCAAGGTATCAACCCAACATGAAAACAACATGGTAGCAAAACAATGTGAAAACATCATGGTAGCAACACAACATGAAAACAACATGGTAGCGACACAACGTGTACACAACATGGTAGCAACACAACGTGTACACAACATGGTAGCAACCCAACATGATAACAACATGGTAGCAACACAACGTGTACACAGCATGGTAGCAACACATTGTGTACACAACATGGTAGCAACACAACGTGTAAACAACATGGTAGCAACACAACGTGTACACAACATGGTAGCAACACAACGTGTAAACAACATGGTAGCAACACAACATGTACACAACATGGTAGCAACACAAAATGAAAACAACATGGTAGCAACCAAACATGTAAACAACATGGTAGCATCACAACGTGTACACAACATGGTAGCAACACAATGTGAAAACAACATGGTAGCAACCCAACATGAAAACAACATGGTAGCAACCCAACATGAAAACAACATGGTAGCAACACAACGTGAAAACAACATGGTAGCAACACAACGTGTACACAACATGGTAGCAACACAACGTGTACACAACATGGTAGCAACACAACTTGTACACAACATGGTAGCAACACAACGTGAAAACAACATGGTAGCAACACAACGTGTACACAACATGGTAGCAACACAACGTGTACACAACATGGTAGCAACACAACGTGAAAACAACATGGTAGCAACCCAACATGAAAACAACATGGTAGCAACCCAACACGAAAACAACATGGTAGCAACACAACTTGTACACAACATGGTAGCAACACAACGTGAAAACAACATGGTAGTGACAGAATGTGAAAATAACATGGTAGCAACACAACGTGAAAACAACATGGTAGCAACACAACGGGTACACAACATGGTAGCAACACAACTTGTACACAACATGGTAGCAACACAACGTGAAAACAACATGGTAGTGACAGAATGTGAAAATAACATGGTAGCAACACAACGTGAAAACAACATGGTAGCAACACAACGTGTACACAACATGGTAGCAACACAACGTGTACACAACATGGTAGCAACACAACGTGTACACAACATGGTAGCAACACAACGTGAAAACAGGACAGAATGTGAAAATAACATGGTAGCAACACAACGTGAAAACAACATGGTAGCAACACAACGTGACATGGAGAAAACGTGTACACAACATGGTAGCATCACAACGTGTACACAACATGGTAGCAACACAACGTGAAAACAACATGGTAGCAACCCAACATGAAAACAACATGGTAGCAACCCAACACGAAAACAACATGGTAGCAACACAACGTGTACACAACATGGCAGCAACACAATGTGAAAACAACATGGTAGCAACACAATGTGAAAACAACATGGTAGCAACACAACGTGTACACAACATGGTAGCATCACAACGTGTACACAACATGGTAGCAACACAACGTGAAAACAACATGGTAGCAACCCAACATGAAAACAACATGGTAGCAACCCAACATGAAAACAACATGGTAGCAACACAACGTGTACACAACATGGCAGCAACACACCGTGAAAACAACATGGTAGCAACACAATGTGAAAACAACATGGTAGCAACACAATGTGTACACAACATGGTAGCAACACAACGTATAGCCAATTGGCTGCTCAGACGGTTAACATCATTCAACTTAACATATGCCATTCTATTGTAAATACATTTAATTAGTCTTATAATGTTTCTTAGGACCTGCCTAAACTAATTAGTAATGGATTTTGTGAACAGGAGATAAAGTATAAAAGGCTTATCGAGGCAAGAATGTGGTAGAAATGGGACTGTATGAATTGGGTTAAAAAAACATTGCCTGATTTGTTTTTACAGGCAACATACCATAACATCTGTCTGTAAAGGGTACTAGAGATGTCAAGACAGAACAGTTTGCTGATGTTGTTACTGAAGTTACATTTTTATTTTCAACCCACTATTAAGTAGTTTAAATTGCTCAAATCCTAAATGTGTTTTGAAAAGTTTGATGTCAGACAGAGATTGGAGATAATGTGAAATATGAGGGCTAGTGTTCAGGTTCAGACAGACAGAGAGAGATAATGTGAAAGATCAGGGCTAGTGTTCAGGTTCAGACAGACAGAGAGGGAGATAATGTGAAAGTTCAGAACATCATCACGGTGGGCATTAGGATATTCTGGCCATGGAGAGATTAGTTGTGCAAGAAATGTTCTAGATAAAACGACAAGTAGCATTATGTTTTTTTTTTACGTGTATGGTTTTCTCCTCGGACAATAAAACAGCTGATTCAAAGGGGGTGTGGCAAATATCGAAACTCTTCCATGGTAGGTTACACTTGTGCTTCCTGGCCAAAAGGATGCTATTGAAGAGGGGAGGAGTCTTCTGTTTGTCTACTAACGAATTGATACACTCCTTGACCACTCCACCACTTATCGGTTTCCAGGTCACGGAGGAGAGAGGATGGAGGAAAGAGGACAGAGGACGGACCCAAATCAGAAAACCCCTATGAACGGGGAGAGGGAAGAGTGAAGAGGGGAGAGGGAAGAGGTTGAGGAGAGAGTGGAGAGAGAGAAGAGGAGAGGCAGCAGCCATGGGGGGAAAGCCTGGGCCTATCCAAGTTACGCTCCTGGAGGTCAGCAAGGACACTTACTTGCTTGCTTTTTGGGGAATTTCTGGTCAATCCTTGTGTTTTCTCATCCTTGTGTTTTCTCATCCTTGTGTTTTCTCATCCTAGTGTTTTCTCATCCTTGTGTTTTCTCATCCTAGTATTTTATTTTATTTTGTTACTGGAAGATGATTGTGATGACAATGGTATTCAGTATTATACATGGATGGTAAAAAACAGATCAAGGTGGATTGTTGTTGTTGTTGAAAGGTTGAAAAGCAATGGGAGAAAAGGTCATTCTATTACTGCTGACCAGAGGGGCATTTTGGGTAGGATCAGATGAGGAGGGAATTTACATTGTAGTGTTGCTTTGTGACGGAGGAATGTCGACCGGAGTGACCTCGTACACAAACCACCCCGGGGAAGGTTGTCCTTAATGTAACTACAACAACAAGGTTGACTGAAATTATTTTAATGTAACTAAAATAACAAGGTTGACTGAAATGATTCTAATGCAACTAAAACAGCCAGGTAGACTGAAATGGACACAATTAGTTCATGGAAAGTTTGTAGGTTTTTGTTATGTATTTATTCATTATAAAGAAACCAAGTGTATCTTATTCTCATGGAAGTCTTTCAAAATACAGGCTTGCAAACAAAACAAAGATTTTATTTTATCACAAACATCAGCATCAATATCATAACACACCAATGTATTTAATATTATTTTATTAAGTTTTATTCTAATAACGTTTAGTGGTATGTTCCCTGAATTGTAACAAGTTACCGGCTAAATATAATTAACTGAAGGAGAATATTTTTTTGATGGAGTGAGGAGAGGCTGGTGAAAGAGTAGATCAGCTGCCATCTGCTGGTGGCAGGGAGTATTGTCCTAAAGGGCCAGAACATGAGGAAAAGACACTCCCAAACGGTGTTATAGCATGGATATACATAGACAGCTATGTATTAACATAAAGACCACAACCACAACAACTTTCAGTATTCATTCATATTTCTATACAATAATCCCCACGAAAATAGCGTTTGTAAAAAACAAACATATTAAACAAGCCTGATTAATTTGCAAATCAGACTGACTGAAGTAATGTCACATTGTTCTATATATATAGCAGGCCATTAAGCCATGGAGAGACACTCTTTAACACTTTAGTACCGTCAGAGGTGACCCGTCATTCAGGCCAGGTAGGGCAGAGCTCCACTTGTTTTGAGCCCCACCTGTTTAGCTAAATGTACAGTACCAGTCAAAGTTTGGACACCTACTCATTCAAGGGTTTTTCTTAATTTGTACTATATTTTACATTGTAGAATAATAGTTAATCAAATCAAATTGTATTTGCCACATGCGCCGAATACAACAGTGAAATGCTTACTTACAAGCCCTTAACCAACAATGCAGTTTTAAGAAAGAATACCCCCAAAAAATAACACAAAAAAATACAATATAAAATAATACTAAATAAAAGTTAAATTAAGAGCAGAAATAACAAAGGTATATAGGGGTACGTACCAGTCAATGTGAGAGGGCGAAGTAATTGAGGTAATAAAGAAGAGAGTATAAAGTGACTATGATAGATAAAGGGGGGGGTGGGGGGGGTCAATGCAAATAGTCTGGGTAACCATTTCATTAGATGTTCAGGAGTCTTATGGCTTGGGGGTAGAAGCTGTTTAGAAGCCTCTTGGACCTATACTTGGCTATACTTGGTTGAGGTCGGGGGATTGTGGAGGCCAGGTCATCTGATGCAGCACTTCATCACTCTCCTTCTTGGTCAAATAGCCCTTACACAGCCTGGAGGTGTGTTGGGTCATTGTCCTGTTGAAAAACAAATGATAGTCCCACTAACCCCAAACCAGATGGGATGGTGTATCGCTGCAGAATGCTGTGGTAGCCATTCTGGTTAAGTGTGCCTTTAATTCTAAATAAATTACAGACAGTGTCACGAGCAAACACCCCCACACCATAACACCTCCTCCTCCATGCTTTACGGTGGGAACTACACATGTGGATATCATCCGTCCACCCTCACCGCGTCTCACAAAGACACGGCGGTTTGAACCAATTTGGACTCCAGACCAAAGGACAAACTTCCACTGGTCTAATGTCCATTGCTCGTGTTTCTTGGCCCAAGCAGGTCTCTTCTTCTTATTGGTGTCCTTTAGTAGTTGTTTCTTTGCAGTAATTCGACCATGAAGGCCTGATTCACACAGTCCCTTCTGATGAGTTGATGTTGAGATGTGTCTGTTACATGAAATCTGTGAAGCATTTATTTGGGCTGCAATTTCTGAGGCTGGTAACTCTAATTAACTTATCTTCTGCAGCAGAGGTAACTCTGGGTCTTCCATTCCTGTGGCGGTCCTAATGAGAGCCAGTTTCATCATAGCGCTTGATGGTTTTTGCGACTTCACTTGAATAAACTTTCAAAGTTCTTGACATTTTCCGGATTGATTGACCTTCATGTCTTAAAGTAATGAGGGACTGACGTTTCTCTTTGCTTATTTGAGCTGTTCTTGCCATAATATTTACTTGGTCTTTTACCAAATAGGGCTATCTTCTGTATACACCCTTACCTTGTCACAACACAACTGATTGTCTCAAACGCATTAAGAAAATAAATTCCACAAATTAACTTTTAAGAAGGCACATCTGTTAATTGAAATGCATTCCTGGTGACTACCTCATGAAGCTGGTTGAGAGAATGCCAAGAGTGTGCAAAGCTGTCATCAAGGCAAAGGGTGGCTATTTGAAGAATCTCAAATATAAAATACATTTTGTTTTTGGTTACTACATGATTCCATATGTGCTATTTCATAGTTTTGATGTCTTCACTATTATTCTACAATGTAAAAATTTTTAAAAATTAATAAAAACCCTTGAATGAGTAGGTGTGTCCAAACTTTTGACTGGTAGTGAATATATATATACATATATATATTATTTTTTTCTTCCTGTTTTGTATAATATTTTGGTATTAATACATATCTCATATCAGTTTGCAAACAATGGGAAAATGAAAAATGTATTCAGTTAACAAAGCCGCATACAAACATGGTCTCTTTTTTTGCTTTCTTGAGTAAGGCAGTTCCAAAATGCAGGTGTTTCAGCCTAGCTCAGTGCTTTCTGTGGTGGTGAGGGCAGCCATCGGAAAATGCGGAGCATAGGGGTTTGTAATGTTCTCTAGTTGCGCTGTAATTGGCTCAGCGTTTTGTCACTCATGGGGACACTACGTCACCGCAAAATCTACGGGGAGAGCTCAAAAATTCAAGCCCCTTGGGTGCTGCCATAGAGTTACATTAGAAGTGCCCATCCAAGAAGGCTCAAGGTCATTGGCCACAGATAAAATGACGTCAAATCACATTATATCTACAGGAGCTTTGATTGGAATGATCATGTCAACATCATATTTTCAAAATCTTAGCTAGCAAGCTAGAAGTCATCATCATGAATCAAGTCGACAATCTACTGGCAAATCCTTTTCAATCCTTGTCATATGAAGAGAAATTATGAAGAGAAATTATAGATAAAACGTATCAGTGCTCATCAGCCATTGGACACCGTATGCCACCATTATAGTCTAATTAATGTATTGTTTAGTGTTGTGTTGTGGCTTTGGAGGCATGCATATACAGTGAGGGAAAAAAGTATTTGATCCCCTGCTGATTTTGTACATTTGCCCACTGACAAAGACATGATCAGTCTATAATTTTAATGGTAGGTTTATTTGAACAGTGAGAGACAGAATAACAACAAAGAAATCCAGAAAAACGCATGTCAAAAATGTTATAAATTGATTTGCATTTTAATGAGGGAAATAAGTATGTGACCCTTCTGCAAAACATGACTTAGTACTTGGTGGCAAAACCCTTGTTGGCAATCACAGAGGTCAGACATTTCTTGTAGTTGGCCACCAGGTTTGCACACATCTCAGGAAGGATTTTGTTCCACTCCTCTTTGCAGATCTTCTCCAAGTCATTAAGGTTTCGAGGCTGACGTTTGGCAACTCGAACCTTCAGCTCCCTCCACAGATGTTCTATGGGATTAAGGTCTGGAGACTGGCTAGGCCACTCCAGGACATTAATGTGCTTCTTCTTGAGCCGATGGTCTTGTAGCCCATTCCAGCCTTGTGTAGGTCTACAATCTTGTCCCTGACATCCTTGGAGAGCTCTTTGGTCTTGGCCATGGTGGAGAGTTTGGAATCTGATTGATTGATTGCTTCTGTGGACAGGTGTCTTTTATACAGGTAACAAGCTGAGATTAGGAGCACTCCCTTTAAGAGTGTGCTCCAAATCTCAGCTCGTTACCTGTATAAAAGACACCTGGGAGCCAGAAATCTTTCTGATTGAGAGGGGGTCAAATACTTATTTCCCTCACTAAAATGCAAATCAATTTATAACGTTTTGACATGCGTTTTCTGGATTTTTTGTTGTTATTCTGTCTCTCACTGTTCAAATAAACCTACCATTAAAATTATAGACTGATCATTTCTTTGTCAGTGGGCAAACGTACAAAATCAGCAGTGGATCAAATACTTTTTTCCCTCAATACATATATTTTGGGGGGAGTTTGCACAACCAAGATTTACATGCTAAATTCGCCACTAAGTACCTTAACAGTTGAGTGAGTCCAGTCTCAGTGGGAGAGGCTATACAGACACACCCAAATTGATGACGTACTGTATGTTGTGCAGCAGGAGTCGAGTGGAGATGAACGGATTCGATGAGCCCTTCCCAGCTAGCTAGCTTATGCTTGTGGCTAGAAACTTCAGAGAGAATTTGAAAATTGTTTGCCGAAGTTGGGACAATGGATTTCTAACCCCTTGATGTTCTTGTTGGATCTGATTTTAATAGCTAGCATTTCAATGGCCATAACAAATAGATATGGAGACAGTGGACAGCCTTGTTTTACTCCTCTTGACAGTTCAATACTTTCGGAGAAGTAACCATTATTTGCTATTGTACACCGGGGTTGCTATACAGTACATAACTTTAATCCATTGTATAAGAGATTCACCAAAATTAAAATAGTACAGACATTTACAGTGCATTTGGAAAATATTCAGACCCCTTGACTTTTTCCACATTGTGTTAGGTTACAGCCTTACTCTAAAATGAATTAAATCGTTTTTTTCCCTCTCATCAATCTACACACAATACCCCATAATGACAACGCAAAAACAGGTTAAAAAAGAAAAAGAAGAAGAAAAAAAGGAAATATCACATTTACATAAGTATTCAGACCTTTTACTCAATAATTAGTTGAAGCACCTTTGGCAGTGATTACAGCCTCGAGTATTCTTGGGTAGGACGCTACAAGCTTGGCACACCTGTATTTGGGGAGTTTCTCCCATTCTTCTCTTCAGATCCTCTCAAGCTCTGTCACATTGGATGGGGAGCGTCGCTGCACAGTTATTTTCAATTCTCTCCAGAGATGTTCGATCGGGTTCAAGTCCGGGCTCTGGCTGGGCCACTGAAGGACATTCAGAGACTTGTCATGAAGCAACGCCTGCGTTGTCTTGGCTGTGTGCTAAGGTCATTGTCTTGTTGGAAGGTGAACCTTTGCCCCAATCTGAGGTCCTGAGCGCTCTGGAGCAGGTTTTCATCAAGGATCTCTCTGTACTTTGCTCCGTTCCTCTTTGCCTTAATCCTGACTAGTCTCCCAGTCCATGCCGCTGAAAAACATCCCCACAGCATGATGCTGTTACCACCATGCTTCACCGTAGGGATGGTGCCAGGTTTCCTCCAGACGTGACACTTGGCATTCAGGCCAAAGATTTCAATCTTGGTTTCATCAGACCAGAGAATCGTGTTTCTCATAGTCTGAGAGTTCTTCAGGTGGTTTTAGAAAACTCCAAGCGCGCTGTCATGGGCCTTTTTCTGAGGAGTGGCTTCCGACTGGCCACTCTACCATAAAGGCCTGATTGGTGTAGTGCTGCAGAGATGGTTGTCCTTCTGGAAGGTTCTCCCATCTCCACAGAGGAACTCTGGAGCTCTGTCAGAGTGACCATCGGGTTCTTGGTCACCTCCCTGACCAAGGCCCTTCTCTCCCGATTGTTCAGTTTGGCGGGGTGGCAAGCTCTAGGAAGAGTCTCGGTGGTTCCAAACATCTTCCATTTAAGAATGATGGAGGCCACTGTGTTCTCGGGGACCTTCAATTCTGCAGAAATGTTTTGGTACCCTTCCCCAGATCTTTCCCTCAACACAATCCTGTCTCAGAGCTCTACAGACAATTCCTTCGACCTCATGGCTTGTTTTTTGCTATGACATGCACTCTCAACTGTGGGATCTCGTAGAGGCAGGCGTGTGCCTTTCCAAATCATGTTCAATCAATTACATTTACCACAGGTGAACTCCAATGAAGTTGTAAAAACATCTCAAGGATGATCAATGGAAACAGGATGCACCTGAGCTCAATTTTCACATCTCATAGCATAAGTTCTTTATACTTATGTAAATAAGGTATTTCTGCTTTATTTTAATAAATTAGCTAACATTTCTAAAAACCAGTTTTTGCTTTGTCATTATGGGGTATTGTGTGTAGATTGATGAGAAAAAAAAAAGTTTAATCAATTTTAGAATAAGGCTGTAACGTAACAAAATGTGGAAAAAGTCAAGGGTTCTGGATACTTTACGAATGCACTGGATACACTATATATACACAAAAGTACGTGGACACCCTTTCGAATTAGTGGATTCAACTATTTCAGCCACACCCGTTGCTGACAGGTGTGTAAAGTAGAGCACACAGCCATGCAATCTCCATAGACAAACATTGGCAGTAGAATGGCCTTACTGAAGAGCTCAGTGACTCAATGTTGCACCATAATAGAACTCCACCTTTCCAACAAGTCAGTTCGTCAAATTTCTGCCCTGCTAGAACTTCCCCGGTCAACTATAAGTGCTGTTATTGTGAAGTGGAAACGTTTAGGAGCAATGACTCAGCCACGAAGTGATATGCTCCATAACTGGCTATGTGACTATTGCAGCTCTGTGGATGTAACATTTATTGACAATTTGCAAGTAACAGATGACATTCATATTCTGACAATCTCTGAAACTCACTTAGATAATACCTTTGATGATACAGTGGTAGCAATACATGGTTATAACATCTACAGAAAATACAGAAATGCCAAATGGTGGAGGTGTTGCAGTCTATATTCAGAACCACATTCCTGTAAAGCTTATCTCATGTTAAACACTGTTGAAGTAATATAGGTTCATCTGCCTCACCTAAAGCCCATTCTGGTGGGAAGCTGCTATAGACCACCAAGTGCTAACAGTCAGTATCTAATAAAGGACGACACCATTTTGTATACATCTGGCCCTTCATTGGACACTATGTTAACAAACCTCCAAACGAGCTTCAAAGCCATACAACACTCCTTCCGTAGCCTCCAACTGCTCTTAAACACTAGTAAAATTAAATGCATGCTCTTCAACCGAACGCTGCTTGCACCCACCCACCAGACTAGAATCACTACTCTCGGCGAGTCTGTCCTAGAGTATGTGGATAACTACAAATACCTAGGTGTCTGGTTAGACTGTAAACTCTCCTTCCAGACTCACATTAAGCATCTCCAATCAAAAGTTAGATCTAGAATCGGCTTCCTATTTCACAACAAAGCCTCCTTCACTCATGCTGCCAAACGTGCCCTCGTAAAACTGACTATCCTACCGATCCTTGACTTCGGCGATGTCATTTACAAATTAGCCTCCAACACTCTACTCAGCAAATTGGATGTAGTCTATCACAGTGCCATCCGTTTTGTCACCAAAGCCCCATATACTACCCACCATTGTGACCTGTACACTCTTGTTGGCTGGCCCTCACTACATATTCGTCGCCAAACCCACTGGCTCCAGGTCAATCACTGCTAGGCAAATCCCCGTCTTATCTTAGCTCACTGGTCACCATAGCAACACCCACCCATAGTCTGCGCTCCAGCAGGTATATCTCACTGGTCATCCCCAAAGCCAACACCTCCTTTGGCCGCCATTCCTTCCAGTTCTCTGCTGCCAATGACTGGAACGAACTGCAAAAATCTCTGAAGCTGGAGACTCTTATCTCCCTCACTAACTTTAAGCGTCAGTTGTCAGAGCAGCTTACCGATCACTGCACCTGTACACAGCCATTCTGAAATTAGCCCACCCAACTACCTCATCCCCATATTGTTATTTATTTTGCTAATTTGCACCCCAGTATCTCTATTTGCACATCATCTTTTGCACATCTATCATTCCAGTGTTAATTACGAAATTGTAACATTTTTTGCACTATGGCCTATTTATTTATTGCCTTACCTCCATAACTTACTACATTCGCACACACTGTATATATATTTTCTGTTGTATTTTTGACTTTATGTTTTGTTTACCCCATATGTAACTCTGTGTTGTTGTTTTTATCGCACTGCTTTGCTTTATCTTGGCCAGGTCGCAGTTGTAAATGAGAACTTGTTCTCAACTGGCTTACCTGGTTAAATAAAGGTGAAATAAAAATAAATACAAAATAAAAATCTGGATAACATGTGTGAAATGCTTGATAATGTATGTGATATCAACAGAGAGGTATATTTTTGGGGTGATTTAAATATTGACTGGCTTTCATCAGGCTGCCCACTCAAGAGAAAGCTTCAAACTGTAACTAGGGCCTGCAACCTGGTTCAGGTTATCAATCAACCTACCAGGGTAGTTACAAACAGCACAGGAATGAAATCATCAACATGTATTGATCACAGCTTTACTAATGCTGCAGAAATTTGCTTTAAAGCAGTATGCAAATCCATCGGCTGCAGTGATCACAATATAGTAGCCATATCTAGGAAAACCAAAGTTCCAAAGGCTGGGACTAATATTGTGTATAAAAGGTCATACAATACAATTTGTTGTGATTCCTATGTTGTTGATGTAAAGAATATTTGTTGGTCTGTGGTGTGTAATGAGGAGCAACCAGACGCTGCACTTGACACATTTATGAAATTGCTTATTCCAGTTACTAATAAGCATGCACCCATTAAGAAAATGACTGTAAAAACTGTTGAATCCCCGTGGATTGATGAGGAATAAAAAAAATGGTATGGTTGAGAGGGATGAGGCAAAAGGAATGGCAAATTAGTCTGTAAAGTGAGTGTGGAAGAGGTGAAACAATTATTGTTGTCTATCATCAATGACAAGCCACGTCTGACAACGTGCATTGACATTTACTGAGGATAATAGCGGATGATGTTGCCACTCCTTTTTGCAATGTATTCAATCTAAGCCTACTAGAAAGTGTGTTCCCTCAGGCTTGGAGGGAAGCAAAATAAATTCCGCTACCCAAGAATAGTAAAGCCCCCTTTACTTGCTCAAATAGCCGACCATTCAGCCTGTTACCAACCCTTAGTAAACTTTTGGAAAAAACGGTGTTTGACCAGATACAATGCTATTTTACTGGAAACAAATTGACAACAGACATTTAGCACACTTATAGGGAAGGACATTCAACAAGCACAGCACTTACACAAATGACTGATGATTGGCTGAGAGATATTGATGATAAAAAGATTGTGGGAGCTGTTTTGTTAGACTTTAGATAAAACTCTAGGGTGAAGGAGAGGAGAGGAGGAGAGGAGAGAGGGAGAGCTGAGACAGCTTTAAACAGGCTAGATGAAACTCTAGGTCGAAGGAGAGGAGAGGAGGAGAGAGGGAGAGCTGAGACAGCTTTAAACAGGCTAGATGAAACTCTAGGGCGAAGGAGAGGAGAGGAGGAGAGAGGGAGAGCTGAGACATCTTTAAACAGGCTAGATGAAACTCTAGGACGAGGGGGAGAGGAGAGGAGAGGAGGAGAGAGGGAGAGCTGAGACAGCTTTAAACAGGCTAGATGAAACTCTAGCAGCCCTCGTGGCGTCTGGTGGCTCTTCTGGCTCAAATAATCAATACCTTCAAGATGGAAACTGTCCACTCTTAACCATCCATGCATCCATCCCTTCGTTCATACCTTACTCTGTGTGTGGGGTACAGGGTCCTTCTATGAGAGTGCTGTCTGAGAGGCCCCCCACCTAACACACACATATACTGAATGGACAAAACATTAGGAACTATGCTCTTCCATGACATAGACTGACCAGGTGAATCCAGCTAAAAGCTATGATCCCTTATTGATGTCACCTGTTAAATCCACTTCAATCAGTGTAGATGAAGGGGAGGAGACATGTTAAAGAAGGATTTTTAAGCCTTGAGACAATTGAGACATGGATTGTGTATGTGTTCCATTCAGAGGGTGAATGGGCAAGACAAAATGTTTAAGTGCCTTTGAACGGGGTATGGTATTAGGTACCAGGTGCACCCTAAGGACATTCATGCAGCTCAATATCAGGATGGTGTTCCTAATGCTTTGTACACTCAGTTTGCACACTCTATCTGACTCTCTCTATCTCTCTGTCTCTCTCTCTCTCTCTCTCCCTCCCTCCCCTCCCTGCCCATCCAGCTGACCACCCCAGTAGCAGTGTAACAGTGTCCCTCTTCTCTCCGTGTCCCAGAAGGCCAGAGCAGATTGCGCAGCCATTCTCCAATCCCCCCGTCTCTGTTTAGGTTTCAACCTCCATTTACTCCTCTATAGATCTCTTAACGCTAATGACTTTCAAGTGGTTTAGACAGTTGTAGACAGCTTGTTGGAGGGGCATCTGCCACATGCTTTACTAAGCCATTCAGAGTTACATTGATTAATGGGACCAGGGTCAGAGGGCAGGGTGATTGTGGCCGACCAGAACAAATAAATCCAAAGACTGACTGGCTTTTCATTTGGTTAGGGTTAGGGTGCTTTAACCCTAGGTTCTAAAAAAGAGCAGCGGTCGAATACATTTCAGTAACAGTTGGTATTATTTCATCAGGATGTTGGTAATGGTAAGGGCTTTAACCCTAGAGGTGGAATAGATTTCAGTAAAAGTTGGTATTATTTCATCAGGATGTTGGTAATGGTAAAGGCTTTAACCCTAGAGGTGGAATAGATTTCAGTAAAAGTTGGTATTATTTCATCAGGATGTTGGTAATGGTAAGGGCTTTAACCCTAACCCTGTCTCTCTACATCATGTGTTGACCCTAACCCAAACCTTAACCCTAACCCTGTCTCTCTACATCATGTGTTAACCCTAACCCTAACCCTTCATTTGAAGAAAATAAAAAGCCTTGTCTTTCTACATTATGTGTTGACCAGTCACAAACACAATAGTTAACAGAGTTTGTATACATAATGTCAACAATCAGACAAGGAGCTACACTCAACCTAAGCCTTAAGCAGATCTGATTGACGTTAAGGTTGTTTCATCAAATGTCAAACCATGCACATGTATAATGCACTCGTCAAATTAAAATACAGACACGTTGTTTTACCCCACTCACCAAATTCCTATATTTACAATGAACAGTCGGAGTGTTTTCAGTCAATAGTTTTGATATGAGAAATACATTTCTGTCCATGAACGTTGTGGAGAAAGGGCTTTAAAACATCATGTTCATGTTCTGTCAGTTAGAGGCGGTGTGAGGTGGATATCCAGGGAACCAACGTTTCACATTTCTGAAATCCCCTGCCATTTGAAATATAATTGGCTGTAGTATTGTGTTGGGTGAGGGTCTGCTTTACGAGCTGCTACAGAGCTGCAAAAGGTTTAAGGTTTGAGAATATGCTGCTGACATAATGTCAGGTTGTACGTGTCAGAAACAATAACAGTAAAATAAATCCTTTCTCTCTGATGATCTCACTACTACTCTGAACTAAAATAGAAACGCAACATGTAAAGTGACTGTTCCATGTTTCATGAGCTGAAATAAAAGATCCCAGAAATGTTCCATACGCACAAAAAGCTTATTTCTCTCAAATTTTGGGCACAAATTTGTTTACATCACTGTTAGTGAGCTTTTCTCCTTTGCCAAGATCATCCATCCACCTTACAGGCGTGGCATATCAAGAAGCTGATTAAACAGCATGATCATTACACAGGTGCACCTTGTGCTGGGGACAATAAAAGGCCAATCTAAAATGTGCAGTTTTGTCACACAACACAATGCCACAGATGTCTCATGTTTTGAGGGAGCGTGCAATTGGCATGCTGACTGCAGGAATGTTCACCAGAGCTGTTGCCAGAGAAGTTAATGTTAATTTCTCGACCATAAGCCGCTTCCAACCTCGTTTTAGGGAATTTGGCAGTACGTCCAACCGGCCTCACAATATCGTGTGGTGTGGGCGAGCAGTTTGCTGATGTCAACGTTGTGAACAGAGTGCCCCATGGTGGCGGTGGGGTTATGGTGTGGGTGAGCGGTTTGCTGATGTCAACGTTGTGAACAGCCCCATGGTGGCGGTGGGGTTATGGTGTGGGCGAGCGGTTTGCTGATGTCAACATTGTGAACAGCCCCATGGTGGCGGTGGGGTTATGGTGTGGGCGAGCGGTTTGCTGAAGTCAACGTTGTGAACAGCCCCATGGGGGCGGTGGGGTTATGGTGTGGGCGAGCGGTTTGCTGACATCAACGTTGTGAACAGAGAGCCCCATGGTGGCGGTGGGGTTATGGTGTGGGCGAGCGGTTTGCTGACGTCAACGTTGTGAACAGAGTGCCCCCATGGTGGCGGTGGGGTTATGGTGTGGGCGAGCGGTTTGCTGATGTCAACGTTGTGAACAGCCCCATGGTGGCGGTGGGGTTATGGTGTGGGCGAGCAGTTTGCTGATGTCAACGTTGTGAACAGCCCCATGGTGGCGGTGGGGTTATGGCGTGGGCGAGCGGTTTGCTGATGTCAATGTTGTGAACAGCCCCATGGTGGCGGTGGGGTTATGGTTTTGTTACGGGTTTAGAGTTTTCCATGTATGTTTTGAGGTTGGACTTTAGCACATATAGCTCATTAGCACGTAAGGCGCACCGATTGGTGTCACCTCGTTAGTCAGTATGTGTTACACCTGTGCTGGTTGCCATCTCATTAGTGGGAAGGTGTTTCACCTGTGCTGGCCCAGGTGATATTTAAGAGTAGCTGGCCCAGTGCTCCAGTTGTCTTGAGAGATGTAGAGGGCCATACTTTTAGTTGGCTCTCCCTATTTGATTTTTTGAAAAACATTCCTTTGTCTGATCTTCCCTGTTTTTTGTTTTTCTCAAGCTTTTTGGTTTGCGTCCTCTTTTTAAGTTTGGTGTGTATTTTAGTTTTGTTTGGCTCTTAGTGGGCAAATATAGTGGGCGCTCATGGTGGTCCCAGTTGTTATTACTAGTCAACTGTCAGTGGACACCCCCATAAGTGTCTTTCAGAACCCATCCTAAAACCCCAACTCTTTCGTTTTGATTATTGTCAGTGACACTTTTATGTTCAATTTATAGTGCCTTCGAAAAGTATTCAGACCCCTTGACCTTTTCCACATTTTGTTAGGTTATAGCCTTATTCTTAAATGGATTAAATTGTGTTTTATTTCTCATCAATCTACACACATTACCTCATAATGACAAAGGAAAATCAGGTTTTTAGAAATGTTTGCTAATTTATAAAATATATAATATATAAATATCACATTTACGTAAGTATTCAGACGCTTTACTCAGTACTTTGTTGAAGCACCTTTGGCAGCGATTACAGTCTTGAGTCTTCTTGGATATGATGCTACAAGCTTGGCACACCTGTATTTAGGGAGTTTCTCCCATTCTTCTCTGCAGATCCTCTCAAGCTCTGTCAGGTTAGATGGGGAGCGTCGCTGCACAGCTATTTTCAGGTCTCTCCAGAGATGTTCGATCGGGTTCAAGTCCGGGCTCTGGCTGGGCCACTCAAGGACATTCAGAGACTTGTCCTGAAGCCACTCCTGCGTTGTCTTGGATGTGTGCTTATGGTCATTGTCCTGTTGGAAGGTGCTGAGGTCCTGAGCGCTCTGGAGCAGGTTTTCATCAGGGATGTAGCTCAGTTGATAGAGCATGGCGTTTGCAACGGCAGGGTTGTGGGTTCGATTCCCACAGGGGGTATGAAAAAAAAAAATTATGCACTAACTGTAAGTCGCTCTGGATAAGAGCGTCGGCTAAATGACTAAAATGTAAATGTAAGGATCTCTCTGTACTTTGCTCCGTTCATCTTTGCCTCAATCCTGACTAGTCTCCCAGTCCCTGCCGCTGAAAAACATCCCCACAGCATGATGCTGCCACCACCATGCTTCAACGTAAGGATGGTGCCAGGTTTCCTCCAGACGTGAAGCTTGACATTCAGGCCAAAGAGTTCAATCTTGGTTTCATCAGACCAGAGAATCTTGTTATTCATGGTCTGAGAGTCTTCAGGTGTCTTTTGGCAAACTCCAAGCGCGCTGTCATGTGCCTTTTACTGAGGAGTGGCTTCTGTCTGGCCACTCTACCATAAAGACCTGATTGGTGGAGTGCTGCAGAGATGATTGTCCTTCTGGAAGTTTCTCTCATCTCCACAGAGGAACTCTAGAGCTCTGTCAGAGTGTCCATCGGGTTCTTGGTCACCTCCCTGACCAAGGCCCTTCTCCCCCGATTAATCAGTTTGGTAGGGCGGCCAGCTCTAGGAAGAGTCTTGGTGGTTCCAAACATCTTCCATTTAAGAATGATGGAGGCCACTGTGTTCTTGGGAACATTCAATTCTGCAGAAATGTTTTGGTACCCTTCCCCAGATCTGTGCCTCAACACAACCCTGTCTCGGAGCTCTACAGACAATTTCCTTCGTCCTCATGGCTTGTTCTTTGCTATGACATGTACTCTCAACTGTGGGACCTTACAGTGGGGAAAAAAGTATTTAGTCAGCCACCAATTGTGCAAGTTCTCCCACTTAAAAAGATGAGAGAGGCCTGTAAATTTTCATCATAGGTACACGTCAACTATGACAGACAAAATGAGGAAAAAAAATCCAGAAAATCACATTGTAGGACTTGTTATGAATTTATTTGCAAATGATGGTGGAAAATAAGAATTTGGTCAATAACACAAGTTTCTCAATACTTTGTTATATACCCTTTGTTGGCAATGACACAGGTCAAACGTTTTCTGTAAGTCTTCACAAGGTTTTCACACACTGTTGCTGGTATTTTGGCCCATTCCTCCATGCAGATCTCCTCTAGAGCAGTGATGTTTTGGGGCTGTCGCTGGGCAACATGGACTTTCAACTCCCTCCAAATATTTTCTATGGGGTTGAGATCTGGAGACTGGCTAGGCCACTCCAGGACCTTGAAATGCTTCTTATGAAGCCACTTCTTCGTTGCCCGGGCGGTGTGTTTGGGATCATTGTCATGCTGAAAGACCCAGCCACGTTTCATCTTCAATGCCCTTGCTGATGGAAGGAGGTTTTCACTCAAAATCTCACGATACATGGCCCCATTCATTATTTCCTTTACACGGATCAGTCGTCCTGGTCCCTTTGCAGAAAAACAGCCCCAAAGCATGATGTTTCCACCCCATGCTTCACAGTAGGTATGGTGTTCTTTGGATGCAACTCAGCATTCTTTGTCCTCCAAACACGACGAGTTGAGTTTTTACCAAAAAGTTATATTTTGGTTTCATCTGACCATATGACATTCTCCCAATCCTCTTCTGGATCATCCAAATGCACTCTAGCAAACTTCAGACGAGCCTGGACATGTACTGGCTTAAGCAGGGGGACACGTCTGGTACTGCAGGATTTGAGTCCCTGGCGGCGTAGTGTGTTACTGATGGTAGGCTTTGTTACTTTGGTCCCAGCTCTCTGCAGGTCATTCACTAGGTCCCCACGTGTGGTTCTGGGATTTTTCTCACCGTTCTTTTGATCATTTTGACCCCACAGGGTGAGATCTTGCGTAGAGCCCCAGATCGAGGGAGATTATCAGTGGTCTTGTATGTCTTCCATTTCCTAATAATTGCTCCCACAGTTGATTTCATCAAACCAAGCTGCTTACCTATTGCAGATTCAGTCTTCCCAGCCTGGTGCAGGTCTACAATTTTGTTTCTGGTGTCCTTTGACAGCTCTTTGGTCTTGGCCATAGTGGAGTTTGGAGTGTGATTGTTTTAGGTTGTGGACAGGTGTCTTTTATACTGATAACAAGTTCAAACAGGTGCCATTAATAAAGGTAACGAGTGGAGGACAGAGGAGCCTCTTAAAGATGAAGTTACAGGTCTGTGAGAGCCAGAAATCTTGCTTGTTTGTAGGTGACCAAATACTTATTTTCCACCATAATTTGCAAAGAAATACATTAAAATCCTACAATGTGATTTTCTGGAGAAAAAAATCTCATTTTGTCTGTCATAGTTGACGTGTACCTATGATGAAAATTACAGGCCTCTCTCATCTTTTTAAGTGGGAGAACTTGCACAATTGGTGGCTGACTAAATACTTTTTCCCCCCACTGTATATAGACAGGTGTGTGCCTTTCCAAATCATGTCCAATCAATTTACTTTACCACAGGTGGACTCCAATGAAGTTGTAGAAACATCTCAAGGATGATCAATGGAAACAGGATACACATGAGCTCAATTTCGAGTCTCATAGCAAAGGGCCTGAATACTTATGTAAATAAGGTATTTCAGTTTTTTTTTTAAATAAATGTACAAACATTTCTAAAAACCTGTTTTCGCTTCGTCATTATGGGCTATTGTATGTAGATTTCTGAGGATGTTTTATTTCTTTAATCCATTTTAGAATAAGGCTGTAACATAACACAATGTAGAATAAGTCAAGGGGTATGACTTCTTTCTGAAGGCACTGTACATTTTGCTTGTTTGGGAATGGGCCGGAAGGAGGAAACCAATCATGTTTGATCAGGAACTGGGTCAAGTGGGCGGGGCATCATGAGGTGAATATACACATACTGTAAGTAAGCATTTCACTGTAATGTCTGCACCTGTTGTATTCGGCGCATGTGACCAATAAAATTTGATTTGATTTGATTTGATTTATTGAAAGTATAGGGAGCATTACTTTACTCACTGCTAACAGTGATCAGGGTTTACCCACATATTTTCCCCCACTACATCACTAAGTACAGTAGACTATATTACAGGTATATAGTACAGTAGATTATATTACAGGAAGATAGTACAGTAGACTATATTACAGGTATATAGTACAGTAGATTATAGTATAGGTATATAGTACAGTAGAATATATTACAGGAATATAGTACAGTAGACTATAGTACCAGTATAGAGTACAGTATATTATATTACATGTATATAGAGAAGCAGACTACATTCAAGTATATAGTACAGTAAGGTACAGACTATTATTCTAGAGTCACAGGAGGACTATTATACTAGATGTAAAGAAGGACTATTATACTAGAGATACAGGAGGACTATTATACTAGAGGTACAGGAGGACTATTATACTATATGTACTAGAGGACTATTATATTAGAGGTACAGAAGGACTATTATACTAGAGGTACATAAAAACAATTATACTAGAGGTTCAGGATAACTATTATACTATAGGGACTAGAGGACTACTATACTAGACGTATAGGAGGACTATTATACTAGAGGTACAATAAGACTATTGTACCAGAGTACAGGAGGACTATTACACAAGAGATACAGGAGGACTATTATACTAGAGGTACAGGAGGACTATTATACTATATGTACTAGAGGACTATTATATTAGAGGTACAGAAGGACTATTATACTAGAGGTACATAAAAACAATTATACTAGAGGTTCAGGATAACTATTATACTATAGGGACTAGAGGACTACTATACTAGACGTATAGGAGGACTATTATACTATAGGTACAATAAGACTATTGTACCAGAGTACAGGAGGACTATTATACTAGAGGTACAGGAGGACTAATATACTATAGGCACAGGAGGACTATTAAACTATAGATACAATAAGACTATTGTACCAGAGTACAGGAGGACTATTATACAAGAGGTACAGGAGGACTAATATACTATAGGTACAGGAGGACTATTATAATATAGGTACTAGAGGACTATTATACCAGAGTACAGAATGACTATTATACTGGAATTACAGGAGGAGTATTATACTACAGGTACATAATAACTCTTATACTAGAGGTACATAATAACTATTATACTGGAGGTACAGGATAACTATTATACTATAGGGACTAGAGGACTACTATACTAGATGTATAGGAGGACTATTATACTAGAGGTACAATAAGACTATTGTACCAGAGTACAGGAGGACTATTATACTAGAGGTACAGGAGGACTATTATACTATAGGTACTAGAGGACTATTATACCAGAGTACAGGAGGACTATTATAGGAGAGGTACAGAATGACTATTATACCAGCGTACAGGAGGACTATTATACTAGAGGTACAGGATAACTATTACTCTAATACAGAAGGACTATTAAACTGGAGTACAGGAGGAGTATTGTACCAGAGGTATGAGAGGATTATTATACTAGAGTTAAAGGATAACTATTATACTAGAGGTACAGGAGGACTATTATACTAGAGTACAGGACGACTATTATACTAGAGGTACAGGACAACTATTATACTAGAGTACAGGAGGACTATTATACTAGAGGTACAGGAGGACTATTATACTAGAGGTACAGGAGGACTATTATACTAGAGGTACAGGAGGACTATTATACTAGGGGTACAGGAGGACTATTATACTAGAGGTACAGGAGGACAATTATACTAGAGGTACAGGAGGACTATTATACTGGAGGTACAGGAGGACTATTATACTAGAGGTACAGGAGGACTATTATACTACAGGCACATGATGACTATTATACTAGAGGTAATGGAGGACTATTATACTAGAGGTAAAGGAGGACTTAGTCTCATAATTGTACTCTGAGATTCCACTCATTCTACCCTTCATTCATTCAGTCTACCCTGGAGGCAGTAATGACAGATAGATCTTTAAAAGGACATAATGGCATTATGGCATCTGAGCTATTTGGCTGCTAGCTATATGCTCAATGAGAAGAGGCTCAGTGATGTTTAACTGGAGAAGAGAGCTCCTCCTTTATGCTGCTCAAATTGATTTCCCTATTTTCTGGTTGTATCAGGTCAGTTAGTCCTCAGCCTCTCTCTATGATGTGGATTATAATATAAAGACCAGTAGTACTGTAGAGAACCATTCACCACCAGACCAGTAGTACTGTAGAGAACCATTCACCACCAGACCAGTAGTACTGTAGAGAACCATTCACCACCAGACCAGTAGTAATGTAGAGAACCATTCACCACCAGACCAGTAGTACTGTAGAGAACCATTCACCACCAGACCAGTAGTACTGTAGAGAACCATTCACTTCTATGTGTTAATCTAACATGTATCAGATAATCTTAATGTGTTAATGCTGCTCTAACATATATCAGATACTCTTGATGTGTTAATGCTGCTCTAACATGTATCAGATAGTCTTAATATGTTAATGATGCTCTAACATAATATCAGATAATATTGATGTGTTAATGCTGCTCTAAAATATATCAGATAATATTGATGTGTTAATGCTGCTCTAACATGTATCAGATAGTCTTAATATGTTAATGCTGCTCAAACATGTCTCAGATAATCTTGATGTGTTAATGCTGCTCTAACATGTATCAGATAATCTTGATGTGTTAATGCTGCTCTAACATATATCAGATAGTATTGATGTGTTAATGCTGCTCTAACATGTATCAGATAATCTTGATGTGTTAATGCTGCTCTAACATGTATCAGATAGTATTGATGTGTTAATGCTGCTCTAACATGTATCAGATAATCTTAATATGTTAATGCTGCTCTAACATGTATCAGATAATATTAATATGTTAATGCTGCTATAACATGTATCAGATAATCTTGATGTGTTAATAATGCTCTAACATGTATCAGATAATCTTGATGTGTTAATGCTGCTCTAGCATGTATCAGATAATCTTAATGTGTTAATGCTGCTCTAACATGTATCAGATAGTATTGATGTGTTAATGCTGCTCTAACATATATCAGATAGTATTGATGTGCTAATGCTGCTCTAACATGTATCAGATAATCTTAATATGTTAATGCTGCTCTAACATGTATCAGATAATATTAATATGTTAATGCTGCTATAACATGTATCAGATAATCTTGATGTGTTAATAATGCTCTAACATGTATCAGATAATCTTGATGTGTTAATGATGCTCTAACATGTATCAGATAATATTAAAATGTTAATGCTGCTCTAACATGTATCAGTTAATATTGATGTGTTAATGCTGCTCTAACATGTATCAGATCATCTTAATGTGTTAATGCTGCTCTAATATGTATCAGATAATCTTAATGTGTTATTGCTGCTCTAACATGTATCAGATAATCTTGATGTGTTAATGCTGCTCTAACATATATTGATGTGTTAATGCTGCTCTGACATGTATCAGATAATCTTCATATGTTAATGCTGCTCTAACATGTATCAGATAGTCTTGATGTGTTAATGCTGCTATAACATGTATCAGATGTTGCCTTGATGACAGCTTTGCACACTCTAGGTATTCTCTCAACCAGCTTCATGAGGTAGTCAACTGGAATGCATTTCAATTAACAGGTGTGCCATGTTAAACGTTCATTTGTGAAATTTCTTTCCTTCTTAATGCGTTTGAGCCAATCAGTTGTGTTGTGACAAGGTAGGGGTGGTATACAGTTGATAGCCCTACAAGTCCATATTATGGCAAGAACAGCTCAAATAAGCAAAGAGAAATGACAGTCCATCATTACTTTAAGACATGAAGGTCAGTCAATCCGGAACATTTCAAGTGCAGTCTCAAAAACCATAAAGCGCTATGATGAAACTGGCTCTCATGAGGACCGCCACAGGAAAGGAAGACCCAGAGTTACCTCTGCTACAGAGGATAAGTTCATTAGAGTTGACTGCACCTCAGATCGCAGCCCAAATAAATGCTTCACAGAGTTCAAGTAACAGACACATCTCAACATCAACTGTTCAGAGGAGACTGCGTGAATCAGGCCTTCATGGTCGAATTGCTGCAAAGAAACCACTACTAAAGGACACCAATAATAAGAAGATACTTACTTGGGCCAAGAAACACGAGCAATGGACATTAGACGGGTGGAAATCTGTACTTTGGTCTGATGAGTCCAGATTTTAGATTTTCTGGTTCCAACCGCTGTGTCTTTGTGAAACGCAGAGTAGGTGAACGGATGATCTCTGCATGTGTGGTTCCCACTGTGAAGCATGGAGGAGGAGTTGTGATGGTGCTGCATCAGTTGGCCTGGCCTTCCCAATCACCCGACCGCAACCCAATTGAGAGTGTTTGGGATGAGTTGGACCGCAGAGTGAAGGAAATGCAGCCAACACGTGCTCAGAATATGTGTGAACTCCTTCAAGACTGTTGGAAAAGCATTCCTCATGAAACTGGTTGACAGAAAGCCAAGAGTGTGCAAAGCTGTCATCAAGGCAAAGGGTGGCTACTTTGAAGAATCTCAAATATAGAATATATTTTGATTTGTTTAACACTTTTTTGGTTTCTACATTATTCAATATGTGTTATTTCATAGTTTTGATGTCTTCACTATTATTCTACAATGTAGAAAATAGTAAAAAATTAAGAAAGACCCTTGAATGAGTAGGTGTGTCTAAACCTTTGACTGGTACTGTATGTCTTATGGCTTTTCAACCTCTGCCATATCGTTGATTTAGAGCTATTTGTCTAATAGAACTCAGAGGGTTTACTTTAATGAAAGCTTCACTAATGTCAAACATGTAAAGTGTGGTGTACCGCAGGGCAGCTCTATAGGCCCACTACTCTTTTCTATTTTTACCAATGACCTGCCACAGGTATTAAACAAAGCATGTGTGTCCATGTATGCTGATGATTCAGCCAAATACGCATCAGCAACCACAGCTAATT
The DNA here is from genome assembly GCF_020615455.1 of Coregonus clupeaformis. Taxonomy (NCBI): domain Eukaryota; kingdom Metazoa; phylum Chordata; class Actinopteri; order Salmoniformes; family Salmonidae; genus Coregonus; species Coregonus clupeaformis. The sequence continues at coordinate 227,712 of NW_025534062.1, forward strand.
AAGTCACTGAAACCCTTAACAAAGAGTTGCAGTCAGTTTTTGAATGGGTGGCCAGCAATAAACTAGTCCTGAACATCTCTAAAACTAAGAGCATTGTATTTGGTACTAATCGTTCCCTAAGTTCTAGACCTCAGCTGAATCTGGTAATGAATGGTGTGGCTGTTGAATCAAATTAAAATCAAATCAAATGTATTTATAAAGCCATTTTTACAACAGCAGATGTGACAAAGTGCTTATACAGAAACCCAGCCTAAAACCCCACACAGCAAGCAATGCAGATGTAGAAGTATGGTGGCTAGGAAAAACTCCCTAGAAAGGCAGGAACCTAGGAAGAAACCTAGAGAGGAACCAGGCTCTGAAGGGTGGCCAGTCCACTTCTGGCTGTGCCTGGTGGAGATTATAAGAGTACATGGTGCAACAGGTCAGTACCTCAGGAGTAAATGTCAGTAGGCCTTTCATAGCCGAGCATTCAGAGGTCGAGACAGCAGGTGCGGTAGAGCAAGAGAGCGAGAGAGAGGGAGAGAGAGAGAACACGTTGAGGAGACTAAATTACTTGGTGTTACCTTGGATTGTAAACTGTCATGGTCAAAACATATAGATTCAATAGTTGTAAAGATGGGGAGAGGTCTGTACGTAATAAAGAGATGCTCTGCTTTTTTGACACCACACTCCACAGAGCATGTCCTGCAGGCTCTAGTTTTATCTTCTCTTGATTATTGTCCAGTCATATGGTCAAGTGCTGCAAAGAAAGACCTAGTTAAGATGCAACTGGTCCAGACCAGAGTGGCACGTCTTGCTCTTCATTGTAATCAGAGGGCTAATATTAATAATATGCATGCCAGTCTCTTTTGGCTAAGAGTTGAGGAAAGACTGACTGAGTCACTTCTTGTTTTTATAAGAAACATTAATGTGTTGGAAATTCCAAATTGTTTGCATAGTCAACTTACACACAGCACTGACACACACACTTATATTTACATTTACATCATTTAGCAGACGCTCTTATCCAGAGCGACTGACAAATTGGTGCAATCAACTTATGATAGCCAGTGGGACTGGCTTTTTTTTGGGGGGAGAAGGATGACTTTATACTATTCCAGGTATTCCTTAAAGAGGTAGGGTTTCAAGTGTCTCCGGAAGCTGGTCAGTGACTCCGCTGTCCTGGCGTCGTGGGGGAGCTTGTTCCACCATTGGGGTGCCAGAGCAGCGAATAGCTTTGACCGGGCTGAGCGGGAACTGTGCTTCAGTAGAGGTAGGGGAGCTAGCAGGCCAGAGGTGGATGAACGTAGTGCCCTCGTTTGGGTGTAGGGTCTGATCAGAGCCTGAAGGTAAGGAGGTGCCGTTCCCCTCACAGCTCCGTAGGCAAGCACCATGGTCTTGTAGTAGATGCAAGCCTCAATTGGAAGCCGGAAGTGGAGTGTGCGGAGGAGCGGGGTGTATAGATGATTTTCAAGTACATATGTTGTAGAATTAAACACCTATATGCCTTAAAATGTTTATGGATTGAGAACCAGTTGAAGGGTTAATACAGAGCAGAGACATTTATGTGTTTTTCATAACTCCCTGCAGCTGGTCTGGGTATGTCAATGACATGTGATGGAGACACAACTCCTCGTGGTGGCTGTGTGGAGATTGGAGTAACAATGGAACTAGTGTTATCATTTGTTTGTGCTTATGACCTGACACATAGCCACATGCACATAATCTCAAGGGCCAGGGAGGATGGTAAATTATAAATGCTTAAATGTATGTGGTCGAGAATGGGTTATGGATGACATGTTTAAACCATGTTTAAGTATTAATTGATATGTTTTATAATGTGTTATGAAATGATAAAGGTAAAACAGAATGAACATGATTAATACTTTTTACTTCAGATATATGTCTGGATAGTGAATATAGTCAATACAGAGTGTGATTGTTCTTTAATGTACGTATGTACATAATTTTTTGAGTCACGCCACTAATAAGATACAAAGGCCCCATTTAGAGAAGCGCAAGTAGCCCCTGTCAATAGCCAACATGTGATAATGATTTTTTTTATTCATTCACATGGAGAGGAGTAACTATGTATGTTGACTATGCATTTGTGTCTGTATAAAAGGACAGCTCCAGTTCAGGGCAAGCAGTTGCTCCATGGAGCAAGCTCGGCTTTGTTATGCAAATAATAAAAGTCTAATTTTTGGATTCACAAGCTCCAGTCTCTTGAGAGATATTTTGAGTTGACTACTTTTGAGTCAAATATTTCTACGACAGGTGACATGCCACCAGGGGTCTTTTCACAGTCCCCAGGTCCAGAACAAATTCAAGGAAATGTACAGTATTATACAGAGCCATGAATGCATGGAACTCCCTTCCATCTTATATAGCGCAATTGATCAGCAAAACAAATAAAGCAAAACCTCATGACACAACTCCTCTCCCCCATGTGACATACTTGTTGTGTGTATGTACTGACATGTATGTGTAACTGATAGATGCTGTCATGGATTCTGCCGAGACTGCCCTTCCTTCTGGTTCGGGCAGGCTTCGGCGTTCGTCGTCACCGGTATAATAGCTGCTGCCGATCTATGTTTTATGTTTCTATGTTCATCTGGTTGTTGTCTAGTGTTGCTCCTGTTTTCCATTATGTGATTATGTCCTTCCCTATTTAACCTGTTGGCTCCCACTGTGTGTTGTGCGTGTTTGTTACTTGTTTCGAGTGTCGTTTGTGAGCGGGTTTACTCCTCCCTGTGTTGGAGGTTTTGCTTGTTTCTTTACTATACAGTAAAGTATATCTTCATTTCATTCTGTGTCCTGCGCTTGACTCTGGCCTACCGCATTCCACAGACATTCATGACAGAAACACGCACCTCTATGGAGTCAGCAGGAACAGCCGGATTAACCCGAGACGATGGAGGAACGAGTTCAACGACAAGAGATGATGATTCAGACTCTCGGTGTCACCATGGAACAAGTGTTCCAGACGATGGAACGATGGGAGAGAGGTGGTATCCCTTCACCATCTCCAACCACTCAACCACCTACAACACTGGTTACCACTCCACCACCTGGGTCCAGTGGGATTCGGCTCTCGCTCCCAAGGGCATATGACGGTACACCTGCCTGGTGCCAGGGATTTCTCCTCCAGGTAGAGCTCTACCACCATTCACCCGGTGCCCTCGGGATATGAGAGCGTGTCCGCCCTCATCTCCTGTCTATCGGGGAAGGCGCTGGAATGGGCCAACGGCGAGTGGGGAGGAATAGAATCGAGAACTGTGCGCTACGAGGACTTCACCCGCCGCTTCTGGGCGGTATTCGATCATCCACCAGAAGGGAGAGCGGGTGTAAGCTGAACGTCTGTTTCACCTACGACAGGAGATGAGGAGCGCGCAGGAGTTTGCGCTGGAGTTTAGAACTTTAGCAGCAAGCGCGGGATGGAATGAGAGGGCCCTGATCGACCATTATCGTTGCAGCTTAAGGGAGGACGTCCGCCAGGAACTGGCCTGCAGGGACACCGATCTTAACCTGTTGGCAGCCCGCGGACGTTCTGATCAGGGGCCGTCCATTCCATCCCCCAGCACCTCCGAGGCTACACCCATGGAGCTCGGAGGTGCTGCGGTTAGGGAGACGGTGAGAGGGACCGTCCCCTGCACCAACTGTGGCCACAGAGGACACACTGCTGGTCGGTGCTGGGGAGGGTCCTCAGGAGGTCGAGGCAGCAGGCAGAGCACTGGTCGACCGTCTCAGGTGAGTAGGCACCCGACTCACCCAGAGCCTCCTGTTGCTAATCTGTGTATTGATATAGTTTTTCCAGAGTTTTCCCCCCATTCCCAGCATAAGGCGCTAGTAGATTCAGGCGCGGCTGGGAATTTTATTGATCGCCAGTATGCTCGTAGTTTAGGGATCCCTACTATGTCTGTTGAGAAACCTTTCCCTGTGCATGCATTAGGGTCAGGCATAATCAGGGAGGTCACCGCTCCACTTCTGATGAGGACGCAGGGGGGTCATGAGGAGAGGATTAGCCTCTATCTGATTGATTCTCCTGCGTATCCTGTGGTGTTGGGACTTCCCTGGTTAACCATTCATGACCCCATGATTTCATGGCAACAGAGGGCTCTCAAGGGATGGTCCGGTCAGTGTTCAGGGAGGTGTGTAGGAGTTTCCTTGGGGGCAACTACGGTGGAAAGTCCAAACCAGGTTTCCACTATGCACATTCCTGCCGAGTATGCCGATTTGGCTATCGCCTTCAGTAAAAAGAGGGTGACTAAATTACCACCTCATCATCCGGGGGATTGCGCGATAAATCTCCAGGTAGGAGCTGCACTTTCCCGGAGTCACGTGTATCCTTTGTCTCAGGAGGAGAGGACGGCTATGGAGACATATGTCACCGAATCTCTGAGACAGGGATACATTCGACCATCCACTTCACCTGTCTCCTCGAGTTTCTTTTTTGTGAAGAAGAAAGATGGTGGGTTACGCCCGTGCATTGATTACCGTGGCTTAAATCAGATTACCATTAAGTACAGCTATCCATTACCCCTGATAGCTAGTATGACGGAATCATTGCACGGGGCACGCTTCTTCACAAAATTGGAACTCAGGAGCGCGTACAACCTAGTGCGTATCCGGGAGGCAGATGAGTGGAAGACAGTATTTAGTACCACCTCTGGACATTATGAGTATCTTGTCATGCCATACGGGTTAATGAATGCTCCATCAGTTTTCCAGTCATTTGTGGATGAGATTTTCAGGGACCTGCACGGACAAGGGGTAGTGTTGTATATTGATGACATCCTTATATACTCCACTACAAGGGCCGAGCATGTGTCCCTGGTGCGTAAAGTGCTTGGAAGACTGTTGGAGCATGACCTGTATGCTAAGGCAGAGAAATGCCTGTTCTTTCAGGAGTCCATCTCCTTCCTAGAGTACCACATGTCCGCATCTGGGGTGAGGATGGAGAGTGACCGCATTTCGGCCGTGCGTAATTGGTCGACTCCAATCACGGTGAAGGAGGTGCAGCGATTCTTGGGGTTTGCCAACTACTACCGGAGGTTTATCCGGGGCTTTGGTCAGGTAGCGGCTCCCATTACCTCGTTGCTGAAGGGGGGGGGGTGCGTCTGCGGTGGTCAGCTGAGGCGGACAGGGCTTTTAGTCACCTGAAGGACCTGTTTACGTCGGCTCCAGTGCTGGCTCATCCGGATCCCTCCTTGGCCTTCACGGTTGAGGTGGACGCGTCCGAGGCTGGGCTAGGCGCTGTACTTTCTCAGCGCTCGGGCAAGCCACCCAAGCTCCGCCCCTGTGCTTTCTTTTCGAAGAAGCTTTGCCCGGCGGAGTGCAACTATGATGTGGGGGACCAGGAGCTGTTGGCTGTGGTCAAAGCCCTGAAAGCGTGGAGACATTGGCTTGAGGGGGCTAAACACCCTTTTCTCATTTTGATTGACCACCACAATCTGGAGTACATCCGAGCAGCGAAGAGGTTAAACCCTCGCCAGGCAAGGTGGTCCATGTTTCTCACCCGTTTAGTTTTTACCCTTTCTTTCAGGCCAGGGTCCCAGAACGCTAAGGCTTATGCTCTTTCCCGACTGCATGACAAGGAGGAGAGTTCCGTGAAGCCCACTCCCATACTTCCGGTGTCGTGTCTGGCGGCACCAGTGGTATGGGAGGTTAATGCGGACATCGATGCGGGTGTTGCGTAACGAACCCACTCCTCCCCAGTGTCCAGAGGGTCGTATGTACGTACCGCTGGAGGTCCGCGATCGTTTGATCTATTGGGCTCACACGTCACCTTCCTCTGGTAATCCTGGCATCGGTCGGACAGTGCACTGTCTTAGTGGGAAGTACTGGTGGCCCACCTTAGCTAAGGACGTGAGGGTTTATGTTTCCTCCTGCTCGGTGTGCGCCCAGTGTAAGGCTCCTAGACACCTGCCCAGAGGGAAATTACAACCTCTACCCGTTCCACAACGACCGTGGTCCCACCTATCGGTGGATTTTATGACTGATCTTCCTCCCTCAAAAGGGAACACAACCATCCTGGTCGTTGTGGATCGGTTTTCTAAGTCCTGTCGCCTCCTTCCTCTGCCCGGACTCCCTACGACCCTAAAAACTGCCGAGGCCCTATTTACCCACGTCTTCCGGCACTACGGTGTGCCTGAGGATATAGTGTCTGATCGGGGTCCCCAATTCACCTCAAGGGTTTGGAGGGCGTTCATGGAATGGTTGGGGATCTCGGTTAGCCTTACCTCAGGTTTTCACCCCGAGAGTAACGGGCAGGTGGAGAGAATCAACCAGGAGGTGGGTAGGTATCTGAGGTCGTATTGCCAGGACCGGCGAGGGGAGTGGTCGGTTTTCCTTCCCTGGGCAGAGATGGCAATGAACTCCAACCGCCACTCCTCAACTGACCTTACTCCTTTCCAGTGTGTGTTTGGTTATCAGCCGGCCCTGGCCCCTTGGCATCAGAGCCAGATCGAGGTACCTGCGGTGGACGAGTGGGTTCGGCGCTCGCAGGAGACCTGGGACACTGCCCATGAACGCCTGCAGGCGGCAGAAGGCGAGTGCCGACCGCTACCGCAGTGAAGCCCCGGTGTATGCACCGGGGGACCGGGTCTGGCTCTCGACCCGAAACCTACCCCTTCGCCTGCCCTGCCGGAAGTTGGGTAAGCGGTTTGTGGGCCCATTTAAAGTCCTGAGGAGATAGAACGAGGTATGTTATAGGTTACAGCTTCCTACTGATTATCGCATTAACCCCTCGTTCCATGTGTCTCTCCTCAGGCCGGTGGTAGATGGTCCACTCTAGGAATCTGAGATACGGGAGATTCCTCCGCCCCCACTTGACATCGAGGGGTACGGTCCGGAGGAGCGGTGCTGGGTGCCTAGGAGGGATATCCTCGATCCCTCCTTGTTGAGAGAATTTCATCGAAATCATCCGACTCGCCCCGCGCCGCGTCCTGCTGGCCGTCCCCGAGGCCGGTGTCGACGCGCGGCTGGAGCCGGGGGGGTACTGTCGCGGATTCTGCCGAGGCTGCCCTTCCTTCTGGTTCGGGCAGGCTTCGGCGTTTGTCGTCACCGGTATAATAGCTGCTGCCGATCTATGTTTTATGTTTCTATGTTCATCTGGTTGTAGTCTAGTGTTGCACCTGTTTTCCATTATGTGATTATGTCCTTCCTTATTTAACCTGTTCTCTCCCACTGTGTGTTGTGTGTGTTTGTTACTTGTTTCGTGGGTCGTTTGTGAGTGGGTTTGCTCCTCCCTGTGTTGGAGGTTTTGCTTGTTTCTTTACTATACAGTAAAGTATATCTTCATTTCATTCTGTGTATTGCGCTTGACTCTGGCGTACCGCATTCCACAGACATTCATGACAGATGCACACACACACTACATGTTCATGTTTTTAAATGCAGCTAAATTGTAAAGTAATTTTTCTATAATGTCTTTATGTTGGACCCCAGAAAGACTAGTTGTCGCCATTGGTGTCGGCTAATGGGGTTCCTAACAAATCAAATCAAAATATAATGTTGATATGATGCTGCTCTAACATGCATCACAAGTATTGATGTGTTAATGCTGCTCTAACATGAATCAGATAGTATTGATGTGTAATGCTGCTCTAACATGTATCAGATAATATTGATGTGTTAATGCTGCTCCAACATGTATCAGATAATCATAATATGTTAATGCTGCTCTAACATGTATCAGATAACCTTGATATGTTAATGATGCTCTAACATGTATCAGATAATCTTAATATGTTAATGCTGCTCTAACATGTATCAGATAATCTTAATGTGTTAATGCTGGTCTAACATGTATCATATCATCTTAATATGTTAATGCTGCTCTAACATGTATCAGATAGTATTAATGTGTTAATGCTGCTCTAACATGTATCAGATAGTATTAATATGGTAATGCTGGTCTAAGATGTATCAGATTGTATTGATGTGTTAATGCTGCTCTAACATGTATCAGACAGCCTTAATGTGTTAATACTGCTCTAACTTGTATCAGATAATCTTAATATATTAATGCTGCTCTAACACGTATCAGATAGTCTTGATGTGTTAATGCTGCTCTAACATGTATCACATAGTCTTGATGTGTTAATGCTGCTCTAACTTGTATCAGGTAATCTTAATGTGTTAATGCTGCTCTAACATGTATCAGATAATCTTAATGTGTTAATGCTGCTCTAACATGTATCAGATAGTATTGATGTTGTAATGCTTCTCTAACATGTATCAGATAATCTTGATGTGTTAATGCTGCTCTAACATGTATCAGATAATATTGATGTGTTAATGCTGCTCTAACATGTATTACATTTACATTTACATCATTTAGCAGATGCTCTTATCCAGAGCGACTTACAAATTATCAGATAGTATTGATGTGTTAATGCTGCTCTAACATGAATCAGATAGTATTGATGTGTTAATGCTGCTCTAACATGTATCAGATAATCTTGATGTGTTAATGCTGCTCTAACATGTATCAGATAATCTTAATATGTTAATGCTGCTCTAACATGTATCAGATAACCTTGATATGTTAATGCTGCTCTAACATGTATCAGATAATCTTAATATGTTAATGCTGCTCTAACATGTATCAGATAATATTAATGTGTTAATGCTGGTCTAACATGTATCAGATAATCTTAATATGTTAATGCTGCTCAAACATGTATCACATAGTCTTGATTTGTTAATGCTGCTCTAACTTGTATCAGGTAATCTTAATGTGTTAATGCTGCTCTAACATGTATCACATAATCTTAATGTGTTAATGCTGCTCTAACATGTATCAGATAGTATTGATGTTGTAATGCTTCTCTAACATGTATCAGATAATCTTGATGTGTTAATGCTGGTCTAACATGTATCAGATCATCTTAATGTGTTAATGCTGCTCTAACATGTATCAGATAGTCTTAATGTGTTAATGCTGCTCTAACATGTATCAGATATTATTAATGTGTTAATGCTGGTCTAACATGTATCATATAGTATTAATATGGTAATGCTGGTCTAAGATGTATCAGATTGTATTGATGTGTTAATGCTGCTCTAACATGTATCAGACATCCTTAATGTGTTAATACTGCTCTAACTTGTATCAGATAATCTTAATATATTAATGCTGCTCTAACACGTATCAGCTAGTCTTGATGTGTTAATGCTGCTCTACCATGTATCACATAGTCTTGATGTGTTAATGCTGCTCTAACTTGTATCAGGTAATCTTAATGTGTTAATGCTGCTCTAACATGTATCAGATAATCTTAATTTTACATTTACATTTTAGTCATTTAGCAGACGCTCTTATCCAGAGCGACTTACAGTTAGTGAATACATATGTTTTTATATATACTGGCCCCCCGTGGGAATTGAACCCACAACACTGGCGTTGCAAACGCCATGCTCTATCAACTGAGCTACATCCCTGCCGGCCATTCCCTCCCCTACCCTGGACGACGCTGGGCCAATTGTGCGCCACCCATGAGTCTCCCGGTCGCGGCCGGCTGCGACAGAGCCTGGATTCGAACCAGGATCTCTAGTGGCACAGTTAGCACTGCGATGCAGTGCCTTAGACCACTGCGCCACAAAGGAGACCCCTAATGTGTTAATGCTGCTCTAACATGTATCAGATAGTATTGATGTTGTAATGCTTCTCTAACATGTATCAGATAATCTTGATGTGTTAATGCTGCTCTAACATGTATCAGATAATCTTGATGTGTTAATGCTGCTCTAACATGTATTACATTTACATTTATGTCATTTAGCAGACGCTCTTATCCAGAGCGACTTACAAATTATCAGATAGTATTGATGTGTTAATGCTGCTCTAACATGAATCAGATAGTATTGATGTGTTAATGCTGCTCTAACATGAATCAGATAGTATTGATGTGTTAATGCTGCTCTAACATGTATCAGATAATCTTAATATGTTAATGCTGCTCTAACATGTATCAGATAATCTTGATGTGTTAATTCTGCTCTAACATGTATCAGATAATCTTAATATGTTAATGCTGCTCTAACATGTATCAGATAACATTGATATGTTAATGCTGCTCTAACATGTATCAGATAATCTTAATATGTTAATGCTGCTCTAACATGTATCAGATAATATTAAAATGTTAATGCTGGTCTAACATGTATCAGATAATCTTAATATGTTAATGCTGCTCTAACATGTATCACATAGTCTTGATGTGTTAATGCTGCTCTAACTTGTATCAGGTAATCTTAATATGTTAATGCTGCTCTAACATGTATCACATAATCTTAATGTGTTAATGCTGCTCTAACATGTATCAGATAGTATTGATGTTGTAATGCTTCTCTAACATGTATCAGATAATCTTGATGTGTTAATGCTGGTCTAACATATATCAGATCATCTTAATGTGTTAATGCTGCTCTAACATGTATCAGATAGTCTTGATGTGTTAATGCAGCTCTAACATGTATCAGATAGTCTTAATGTGTTAATGCTGCTCTAAAATGTATCAGATAGTATTGATGTGTTAATGCTGCTCTAACATGTATCAGATAATCTGAATATGTTAATGCTGCTCTAACATGTATCAGATAGTCTTAATGTGTTAATGCTGCTCTAACATGTATCATATAATCTTAATGTCTTAATGCTGCTCTAATATGTATCAGATATTCTTGATGTGTTAATGCTGCTCTAACATATATCAGATAATCTTGATGTGTTAATGCTGCTCTAACATGCATCAGATAGTCTTGATGTGTTAATTCTGCTCTAACATGCATCACAAGTATTGCTTTTTTAATGCTGCTCTAACATGTATCAGATAATCTTAATGTGTTAATGCTGCTCTAACATGTATCAGATAATCTTAATGTGTTAATGCTGCTCTAACATGTATCAGATAGTCTTGATGTGTTAATGCTGCTCTAACATGTATCAGATATTATTGATGTGTTAATGCTGCTCTAACATGTATCAGATAATCTTAATATGTTAATGTTGCTCTAACATGTATCAGATAATCTTCATATGTTAATGCTGCTCTAACATGTATCAGATAGTCTTAATGTGTTAATGCTGCTCTAACATGTATCAGATAGTATTGATGTTGTAATGCTGGTCTAAAATATATCAGATAGATAGCCTTGCAGACTCATGCTGCTTTACAACATGTTGGACTAGCTAACAACACAGCCCAACACAGTGAACCAACACATGTGATATTAATATGTCAGCCTTAAAAACAAACTCATGGATATTGCACAACTTGGATTCATAACATACTGTATCACATACATTGCATAAATCGTAACATATCACACAGAATGGATGAAGTAGTACACAGTTGGATGAAGTAGTACACAGTTGGATGAAGTAGTACACAGTTGGATGAAGTAGTACACTGTTGGATGAAGTAGTACACAGTTGGATGACACAGGGACCACTTTTGGCTCGTGAGCAGCGCTTTCAAAACTACTGGCTGAAATTATACAAAAGTTTGAGAGTGCATTTTGAATTGGGCTATGTTAAAGAGCAGAGCAGGGTCCCACCTGGAACCAAAAAGGGTTCTTCAAAGGGGTTCTCCTGTGGGGACAGCCGAATAACCCATTTAGGTTCTAGATAGCACCTTTTATTCTAAGAGTGTAGCTGCACTTAAAGATAATGTGTCCTCCATATTAACTTCTGGTAGTAGATGGGACCTGATGAAAACAGGTCAGCTAACAAATCACCAGGGTTACAACTTCTGCTTCGTGATTAATGTGAGGTCAGAACTTACAAACCCTTTTCATTTGATTCCACGGCCAGATAAAAAGGGCTCAATCAGGAGGCCTTTCCCACCAAGAGTGCCTTCAGGAGGCCTTTCCCACCAAGAGTGCCTTCAGGAGGCCTTTCCCACCGAGAGAGCCTTCAGGAGGCCTTTCCCACCGAGAGAGCCTTCAGGAGGCCTTTCCCACCGAGAGAGCCTTCAGGAGGCCTTTCCCACCGAGAGAGCCTTCAGGAGGCCTTTCCCACCGAGAGAGCCTTCAGGAGGCCTTTCCCACCGAGCTCCTTGGGGAGCTCTCTTACCTTCTCTCCATTCCTCTTCATTCCTCCTCTCCTTCTCTCTCCCTGTCTACTCTGATCTTGTCAGAGACGGAGAGATGCTTAACCGTCTGCGTCATGCTGTAAGAAAATATATCCTGTGTTTATGTGATCAATGAAGAACAGAGCATCAGGCTGCTCAGGGTTAATGTGACCATTTCACTTCAATAACACATTATTGAAGGGAGAGGAACCATGGGAGGGACAGGGAGGGGGGATAGATGGTCTGGTCCAATCTGAACCACACAGAGAGAGAGACAGAGAGAGGACAGATGGTCTGGTTTAGTCTGAACCACACAGAGAGAGAAGCTAAATGGTCTGCTTTAGTTTGAACCAAAGATAGAGTATAGATGGTCTGGTTTAGTCTGAACCAGACAGACAGAAGAGAGGAGAGAGAGAGAGAGAGAGAGAGAGAGAGAGAGAGAGAGAGAGAGAGAGAGAGAGAATAGATGGTTTGGTTTAGTCTGAACCACACGGAGAGGATACATGGTCTGGTTTAGTTTGAATCACACAGAGAGAGAGAGAGACAGAGAGAGGATAGATGGCCTGGTTTTGTCTGAACCACACAGAGAGACAGGACAGACGGTCTTATTTAGTCTAAACTACACAGAGAGAAAATAGATTGTTTGGTTTAGTCTGAACCACACAGTGAGAGGGGACAGATGGTCTGGTTTATTCTGAACCACACAGAGAGAGAGAGACAGAGAGAGAATAGATGGTCTGGTTTAGTCTGAACCACACAGAGAGAGAGGATAGATGATCGGGTTTAGTTTGAACAACACAGAGAGAGAGGACAGATGATCGGGTTTAGTTTGAACCAGACAGAGAGAGAGGACAGATGATCAGGTTTAGTTTGAACCAGACATAGAGAGAGGATAGATGATCGGGTTTAGTTTGAACCAGACAGAGAGAGAGAATAGATGGTCTAGTTTAATCTGAACCACACAGAGAGAGAGACAGAGAGTGGATAGATGGTCTGGTTTAGTCTGAACCACACGGAGAGAATATATGGTCTGGTTTAGTCTGTACCAGACAGGGAGGATAGATGGTCTGGTTTAGTCTGAACCAGATAGAGAGGATAGATGGTCTGGTTTAGTCTGGACCAGACAGGGAGGATAGATGGTCTGGTTTAAATTGAACCTCACGGAGAGTATATATGGTCTGGTTTAGTCTGGACAAGACAGGGAGGATAGATGGTCTGGTTTAGTTTTAACCTCACAGATAGAGATGATACTAACAGTGATCCTGTATCTACTAACATATATTTATTAAAAGTGATCCTATATATACAAATCATATCAAATCAAATCAAATTGTATTTGTCACATGCGCCGAATTCAACAGATGTAGACCTTACCGTAAAATGCTTACTTACAAGCCCTTAACCAACAATGCAGTTTTAAGAAAAAAAAGAGTTGAGAATTATTTTAACTAAATAAACAAAAGTAATAAAGAACAACGATAATACAGTATAACAATAACGAGGCTATATATACAGGGGTACCGGTACCGTGTCAATGTGGGGGGGTAGTTGTCTTGTGGTATGTATCTATATACAGGGGGTACCGGTACCGTGTCAATGTGGGGGGGTAAATGTCTTGTGGTATGTATCTATTAACAGGGGGTACCGGTACCGTGTCAATGTGGGGGGGAAGTTGTCTTGTGGTATTTATCTATTAACAGGGGGTACCGGTACCGAGTCAATGTGGGGGGGTAGTTGTCTTGTGGTATGTATCTATATACAGGGGGTACCGGTACCGTGTCAATGTGGGGGGGTAGTTGTCTTGTGGTATGTATCTATTAACAGGGGGTACCGGTACCGTGTCAATGTGGGGGGTAGTTGTCTTGTGGCATGTATCTATTAACAGGGGGTACCGGTACTGTGTCAATGTGGGGGGTAGTTGTCTTGCGGTATGTATCTATTAACAGGGGGTACCGGTACCGTGTCAATGTGTGGGGGTAGATGTCTTGTGGTTTGTATCTATTAACAGGGGGTACCGGTACCGAGTCAATGTTGGGGGGTAGTTGTCTTGCGGTATGTATCTATTAACATTGATCCTGCAGTCTGTATCTACTAACAGTGATCCTGATTCTACTGACAGTAATTATGTATCAACTGACAGTGATCCTGTATCTACTAAAAGCGATCCTGCATAATGAATCTAGTAACAGTGATCCTGTGGCATGTATCTGCTAACAGTAATCTTGTATCTACTAACAGTGATCCTGTATCTACTATCAGTGATCCTGTATCTACTAACAGGGATCCTGTATTTACTAACAGTGATCCTGTATCTACTAACAGTGATCCTGTATCTACTAACAGGGATCCTGTATCTACTAACAGTGATCATGTAGTCTGTTTTTACTAATAGTGATCATATATTTGCTAACAGTGATCATTTATTCTGTATTTACTAACAGTGATCCTGAATCTACTGACAGTGATTATGTATCAACTAACATTGATCCTGTATCTACTAAAAGCGATCATGCAGTCTGTATCTATTAACAGTGATAATTTAGTCTGTATTTACTAACAGTTATTCTGAATCTACTAACATTGATCCTGTATCTACTAACAGTGATACTGTATCTACTAACAGTGATCCTGTATCTACTAACATATATTTATTAAAAGTGATCCTATATATACAAATCATATCAAATCAAATCAAATTGTATTTGTCACATGCGCCGAATTCAACAGATGTAGACCTTACCGTAAAATGCTTACTTAAAAGCCCTTAACCAACAATGCAGTTTTAAGAAAAATAAGAGTTGAGAATTATTTTAACTAAATAAACAAAAGTAATAAAGAACAACGATAATACAGTATAACAATAACGAGGCTATATATACAGGGGTACCGGTACCGTGTCAATGTGGGGGGTAGTTGTCTTGTGGTATGTATCTATATACAGGGGTACCCGGTACCGTGTCAATGTGGGGGTAAATGTCTTGTGGTATGTATCTATTAACAGGGGGTACCGTACCGTGTCAATGTGGGGGGAAGTTGTCTTGTGGTATTTATCTATTAACAGGGGGTACAGTACCGAGTCAATGTGGGGGGTAGTTGTCTTGTGGTATGTATCTATATACAGGGGTACGGTACCGTGTCAATGTGGGGGTAGTTGTCTTGTGGTATGTATCTATTAACAGGGGGTACCGGTACCGTGTCAATGTGGGGGGTAGTTGTCTTGTGGCATGTATCTATTAACAGGGGGTACCGGTACTGTGTCAATGTGGGGGGTAGTTGTCTTGCGGTATGTATCTATTAACAGGGGGTACCGGTACCGTGTCAATGTGTGGGGGTAGATGTCTTGTGGTTTGTATCTATTAACAGGGGGTACCAGTACCGAGTCAATGTTGGGGGGTAGTTGTCTTGCGGTATGTATCTATTAACATTGATCCTGCAGTCTGTATCTACTAACAGTGATCCTGAATCTACTGACAGTAATTATGTATCAACTGACAGTGATCCTGTATCTACTAAAAGCGATCCTGCATAATGAATCTAGTAACAGTGATCCTGTGGCATGTATCTGCTAACAGTAATCTTGTATCTACTAACAGTGATCCTGTATCTACTATCAGTGATCCTGTATCTACTAACAGGGATCCTGTATTTACTAACAGTGATCCTGTATCTACTAACAGTGATCCTGTATCTACTAACAGGGATCCTGTATCTACTAACAGTGATCATGTAGTCTGTTTTTACTAATAGTGATCATATATTTGCTAACAGTGATCATTTATTCTGTATTTACTAACAGTGATCCTGAATCTACTGACAGTGATTATGTATCAACTAACATTGATCCTGTATCTACTAAAAGCGATCATGCAGTCTGTATCTATTAACAGTGATAATTTAGTCTGTATTTACTAACAGTTATTCTGAATCTACTAACATTGATCCTGTATCTACTAACAGTGATACTGTATCTACTAACAGTGATACTGTATCTACTTACAGTGATCCTGTATATACTAAAGTGATTCTGTATCAACTAGCAGTGATCCTGTATCTACTAAAAGCGATCCCGCAGTCTGTATCTAGCAACTGTGATCCTGTGGCATGTATATATGTACTAAAGTGATCCTGTATCTACTAACAGTGATCCTGTATCTACTAACAGTGATCCTGTATCTACTAACAGCGACCGTGTACACTGTATCTACTAACTGTGATCCTGTATCTACTGACAGTGATCGTGCATATACTAACAGTGATCCTGTATCTACTGACGGTGATCCTGTATCTATTAACAGTAATCATGTATCTTCTAAAAGCGATCCTGCAGTCTGTATCTAGTAACAGTGATCCTTCAGTCTGCATCAACTAACAGTGATCATGGAGTCTGTATTTACTAACAGTGATCCTGTAATCTGTATTTACTAACAGTGAACCTTTAATCTGTATTTACTAACAGTGAACATGCAGTTTGTATTAATAAGAATGATCATGTAGTCTGTATCTACTAACAGTGATCCAGTAATCTGTATTTACTAACAGTGATCCTGTAATCTGTTTTACTAACACTGACCGTGTAGTTTGTATATACTAACAGTGATACTGTATCTACTAACAGTGATCCTGTATTTACTAACAGTGATCCTGTATCAACTAACAGTAATCCTGTATCTACAAATAGTGATCCTGTATCTACTAACAGTGATCATGTATCTATTAACAGTGATCATGAATCTACTAAAAGCGATCCTGCAGTCTGTATCTAGTAACAGTGATCCTTCAGTCTGCATCAACTAACAGTGATCATGGAATCTGTATTTATAATAATAATAATAATATGCCATTTAGCAGACGCTTTTATCCAAAGCGACTTACAGTCATGCGTGCATACATTTTTGTGTATGGGTGGTCCCGGGGATCGAACCCACTACCTTGGCGTTACAAGCGCCGTGCTCTACCAGCTGAGCTACAGAGGACCATTACACGATCACTGTATTTACTAACAGTGATCGTGTAATCTGTATTTACTAACAGTGAACCTGAAATCTGTATTTACTAACAGTGAACATGCAGTTTGTATTAATAAGAGTGATCATGTAGTCTCGATCTACTAACAGTGATCCAGTATCGACTAACAGAGATCCTGTATTTACTAACAGTGATCCTGTAGTATGTATCTACTAACAGTGATCCTGTATCTATAAACAGTTATCCTGTATCTACATCAGTGATCCTGGGTCTACTAAAAGTGATCCTGTATCTACTGACAGTGATCCTGTATCTACTAACAGTGATACTGTATCTACTAACAGTGATCCTGTATTTACTAACAGTGATCCTGTAGTATGTATCTACTAACAGTGATCCTGTATCTATAAACAGTGATCCTGAATCTACATCAGTGATCCTGTATCTACTGACAGTGATCCTGTATCTACTAACAGTGATCCTGTATCTACTAACAGTGATCATGTATCTATTAATAGTGATCCTGTATCTACTAACAATGATCATGTATCTACTAACAGTGATCCTGTATCTACTAACAGTGATCATGTAGTCTGTATCCACTAACAATCATCATGGATCCTCTAAAGGTGATCTGTGATCCTGCATCTATTAACAGTGATCCTGTTGTCTGTATTTTCTAACAATGATCGTGTAGTTTGTATTTAATAACAGTGATCATGTAGTTTGTATTTAATAACAGTGATCCTGTATCTACTAACAGTGATCCTGTATCTACTAACAGTGATTATGTATTTACTAATAGTGATCCTGTGTCTACTAACAGTGATCATGTATCTACTAATAGTGATCCTGTATCTACTAACAGTGATCATGTATCTACTAATAGTGATCATGTATCTACTAACAGTGACCCTGTATCTACTAATAGTGATCATGTATCTACTAACAGTGACCCTGTATCTACTAACAGTGATCCTGTAGTCTGTATCTACTAACAGTGATCCTGTATTTACTAACAGTTATCCTGCAGTATGTATCTACTAACAGTGATCCTGTATCTATAAACAGTGATCCTGTATCTATATCAGTGATCCTGTGTCTACTAACAGTGATCCTGTATCTACTGACAGTGATCCTGTATCTAATAATATTGATCCTGTATCTACTAACATTGATCCTGTATCTACTAACAGTAATCCTGTATCTACTAACAGTGATCATGTATCTACTTACAGTGATCCTATATATACCTACATTGATCCTGCATCGACTAACATTGATCCTGTATCTACTAGCAGTGATCCTGTATCTACAAACATTGATCCTGTATCTACTAACAGTGATCCTGTATCTACTAACAGTAATCCTGTATCTACTAACATTGATCCTGTATCTACTAACAGTAATCCTGTATCTACTAACAGTGATCCTGCAGTCTGTATCTAGCAACAGTGATCATGTGGTATGTATGTACTAACAATAATCCTGTATCTAGTAACAGTGAATCTGTATCTACTAACAGTGATCCTGTCTCTACTAACAGTGATCCTACAGTTTGTATCTACTAACATTAATGGTGTATCTACTAACAGTGATCCTGTAGACTGTATCTACTAACTGTGATCCTGTATCTACTAACAGTGATCCTGCATCTATTAACAGTGATCCTGTATCTGCTAACAGTTATCCTGTATCTAGTAACAGTGATTATGTAGTCTGTACTTACTAACAGTGATGTAGTTTGTATTTAATAACAGTCATCACGTGGTCTGTATTTACAAACTGTGAACCTGTAATCTGTATTTAGTAACAGTGATCCTATACTCTGTATCTACTAACAGTGATCCTGCAGTATGAATCTACTAACAGAGAAAAGTGTATCGACTAGCAGTGATCACGTATTGACTAGCAACGATCATCCATGTACAACAATTGATCCTGTATCTACTATCAGTGATCCTGCAACTACTAACAGTGATCATTTAGTCTGTATCTAGTAACAGTGATCATTCAGTAGGTATCTACTAACAGTGATCCTGTATCTACTAACAGTCATCCTGTAGTCTGTATCTACTAAAAGTAATCCTGTAGTCTGTATCTACTAAAAGTGAATCTGTAATCTGTATTTACTAACAGTGATCCTTTATCTAATAACAATTATCCTGTATCTACTAACATATATCTTGTAGTATGTATCTACTAACATTGATCCTGTATCTACTAACAGTCATCCTGTAGTCTGTATCTACTAACAGTAATCCTGTAGTCTGTATTTACTAACAGTGAATCTGTTATCTGTATCTACTAACAGTGATCCTTTATCTAATAACAATGATCCTGTATCTACTAACAGATATCTTGTGGTATGTATCTACTATCATTGATCCTGTATCTACTAACAGTGATCCTGTATCTACTAACATTGATCCTGTATCTACTAACAGTGATCCTGTATCTACTAACAGTGATCCTGTATCTACTAACAGTGATCATGTATCTACATCAGTGATCCTGTATCTACTAACAGTGATTATGTTTCTACTAACAGTGATCATGTGTCTACTAACAGCGATCCTGAATCCACTAACAGTGATCCTGCATCTACTAACAGTGATCCTGTATCTACTAACAGTAATCCTGTAGACTGTATCTACTAACATTGATTATTTATCTACTAACAGTGATCCTGTAGTCTGTATTTAATATCAGTGATCATATATTCTGTATTTACTAACAGTGATGCTGTAGTCTATATTTACTAACAGGGATTCTGTAGTCTGTATTTACTACCAGTGATCCTGTAGTCTTTGTTTACTACCAGTGATCCTGTAGTCTGTATTTACTACCAGTGATCCTGTAGTTTGTATTTCCTAACAGTGATCATGTAGTCTGTATTTACTAACAGTGATTCTGTAGTCTGTATTTACTAACAGTGATCGTATAGTCTGTATTTACTAAAAGTGATCCTGTAGTCTGAATTTACTAACAGTGATCCTGTAGTCTGTATTTACTACCAGTGATCATTTAGTCTGTATTTACTAACAGTGATCCTGTATCTATTAACGTTGATAATGTATCTACTAACAGTAATCCTGTATCTACTAACATTGATCCTGTATCTACTAACAGTAATCCTGTATCTACTAACAGTGATCCTGCAGTCTGTATCTAGCAACAGTGATCATGTGGTATGTATGTACTAACAATAATCCTGTATCTAGTAACAGTGAATCTGTATCTACTAACAGTGATCCTGTCTCTACTAACAGTGATCCTACAGTTTGTATCTACTAACATTAATGGTGTATCTACTAACAGTGATCCTGTAGACTGTATCTACTAACTGTGATCCTGTATCTACTAACAGTGATCCTGCATCTATTAACAGTGATCCTGTATCTGCTAACAGTTATCCTGTATCTAGTAACAGTGATTATGTAGTCTGTACTTACTAACAGTTATGTAGTTTGTATTTAATAACAGTCATCACGTGGTCTGTATTTACAAACTGTGAACCTGTAATCTGTATTTAGTAACAGTGATCCTATACTCTGTATCTACTAACAGTGATCCTGCAGTATGAATCTACTAACAGAGAAAAGTGTATCGACTAGCAGTGATCACGTATTGACTAGCAACGATCATCCATGTACAACAATTGATCCTGTATCTACTATCAGTGATCCTGCAACTACTAACAGTGATCATTTAGTCTGTATCTAGTAACAGTGATCATTCAGTAGGTATCTACTAACAGTGATCCTGTATCTACTAACAGTCATCCTGTAGTCTGTATCTACTAAAAGTAATCCTGTAGTCTGTATCTACTAAAAGTGAATCTGTAATCTGTATTTACTAACAGTGATCCTTTATCTAATAACAATTATCCTGTATCTACTAACATATATCTTGTAGTATGTATCTACTAACATTGATCCTGTATCTACTAACAGTCATCCTGTAGTCTGTATCTACTAACAGTAATCCTGTAGTCTGTATTTACTAACAGTGAATCTGTTATCTGTATCTACTAACAGTGATCCTTTATCTAATAACAATGATCCTGTATCTACTAACAGATATCTTGTGGTATGTATCTACTATCATTGATCCTGTATCTACTAACAGTGATCCTGTATCTACTAACATTGATCCTGTATCTACTAACAGTGATCCTGTATCTACTAACAGTGATCCTGTATCTACTAACAGTGATCATGTATCTACATCAGTGATCCTGTATCTACTAACAGTGATTATGTTTCTACTAACAGTGATCATGTGTCTACTAACAGCGATCCTGAATCCACTAACAGTGATCCTGCATCTACTAACAGTGATCCTGTATCTACTAACAGTAATCCTGTAGACTGTATCTACTAACATTGATTATTTATCTACTAACAGTGATCCTGTAGTCTGTATTTAATATCAGTGATCATATATTCTGTATTTACTAACAGTGATGCTGTAGTCTATATTTACTAACAGGGATTCTGTAGTCTGTATTTACTACCAGTGATCCTGTAGTCTTTGTTTACTACCAGTGATCCTGTAGTCTGTATTTACTACCAGTGATCCTGTAGTTTGTATTTCCTAACAGTGATCATGTAGTCTGTATTTACTAACAGTGATTCTGTAGTCTGTATTTACTAACAGTGATCGTATAGTCTGTATTTACTAAAAGTGATCCTGTAGTCTGTATTTACTAACAGTGATCCTGTAGTCTGTATTTACTACCAGTGATCGTATAGTCTGTATTTACTAACAGTGATCCTGTATCTATTAACGTTGATAATGTATCTACTAAAAGCGATCCTGCAGTCTGTATCTAGTAACAGTGATCCTTCAGTCTGCATCAACTAACAGTGATCATGGAGTCTGTATTTACTAACAGTGATCCTGTATCTGTATTTACTAACAGTGAACCTGTAATCTGTATTTACTAACAGTGAACCTGAAATCTGTATTTACTAACAGTGAACATGCAGTTTGTATTAATAAGAGTGATCATGTAATCTGTATCTACTAACAGTGATCCAGTATCAACTAAAAGAGATCATGTATTTACTAACAGTGATCCTGTAGTATGTATCTACTAACAGTGATCATGTATCTATAAACAGTTATCCTGTATCTACATCAGTGATCCTGGGTCTATTAACAGTGTTCCTGTATCTACTGACAGTGAGCCTGTATCTACTAACATTGATCCTGTATCTACTAACAGTGATCCTGTATTTACTAACAGTGATCCTGTAGTATGTATCTACTAACAGTGATCCTGTATCTATAAACAGTGATCCTGAATCTACATCAGTGAACCTGTATCTACTAACAGTGATCCTGTATCTACTGACAGTGATCCTGTATCTACTAACAGTGATCCTGTATCTACTAACAGTGATCATTTATCTACTAATAGTGATCCTGTATCTACTAACAATGATCATGTATCTACTAACAATGATCCAGTATCTACTAACATTGATCCTGTATCTACTAACAGTGATCCTGTATCTACTAACAGTGATCATGTAGTCTGTATCCACTAACAATCATCATGGATCCTCTAAAGGTGATCTGTGATCCTGCATCTATTAACAGTGATCCTGTGGTCTATGTTTTCTAACAATGATCGTGTAGTTTGTATTTAATAAGAGTGATCATGTAGTTTGTATTTAATAACAGTGATCTTGTATCTACTAACAGTGATCCTGTATGTACTAACAGTGATTATGTATCTACTAATAGTGATCCTGTATCTACTAACAGTGATCATGTATCTACTAATAGTGATCCTGTATCTACTAACAGTGATCATGTATCTACTAATAGTGATCATGTATCTACTAACAGTGATCATGTATCTACTAACAGTGATCCTGTAGTCTGTATCTACTAACAGTGATCCTGTATTTACTAACAGTGATCCTGTAGTATATATCTACTAACAGTGATCCTGTATCTATAAACAGTGATCCTGTATCTATATCAGTGATCCTGTGTCTACTAACAGTGATCCTGTATCTACTGACAGTGATCCTGTATCTAATAACATTGATCTTGTATCTACTAACATTGATCCTGTATCT
Source organism: Coregonus clupeaformis (assembly GCF_020615455.1). NCBI lineage: Eukaryota > Metazoa > Chordata > Actinopteri > Salmoniformes > Salmonidae > Coregonus > Coregonus clupeaformis. The sequence continues at coordinate 250,834 of NW_025534062.1, forward strand.
ACTAACAGTAATCCTGTATCTACTAACAGTGTTCATGTATCTACTTACAGTGATGCTGTATCTACTAACATTGATCCTGTATCTACTAACAGTGATCCTGTATCTACTAACAGTAATCCTGTATCTACTAACAGTGATCCTGCAGTCTGTATCTAGCAACAGTGATCATGTGGTATGTATGTAATAACAGTAATCCTGTATCTAGTAATAGTGAATCTGTATCTACTAACAGTGATCCTGTCTCTACTAACAGTGATCCTACAGTTTGTATCTACTAACATTAATGGTGTATCTACTAACAGTGATCCTGTAGACTGTATCTACTAACTGTGATCCTGTATCTACTAACAGTGATCCTGCATCTATTAACAGTGATCCTGTATCTGCTAACAGTTATCCTGTATCTAGTAACAGTGATTATGTAGTCTGTACTTACTAACAGTGATGAAGTTTGTATTTAATAACAGTCATCATGTGGTCTGTATTTACAAACTGGAACCTGTAATCTGTATTTACTAACAGTGATCCTATACTCTGTATCTACTAACAGTGATCCTGCAGTATGAATCTACTAACAGAGAAAAGTGTATCGACTAGCAGTGATCACGTATTGACTAGCAACGATCCTCTATGTACAACAATTGATCCTGTATCTACTATCAGTGATCCTGCATCTACTAACAGTGATCATTTAGTCTGTATCTAGTAACAGTGATCCTTCAGTAGGTATCTAATAACAGTGATCCTGTATCTACTAACAGTCATCCTGTAGTCTGCATCTAGTAACAGTAATCCTGTAGTCTGTATTTACTAACAGTGAATCAGTAATATGTATTTACTAACATTGATCCTTTATCTAATAACAATGATCCTGTATCTACTAACATTGATCCTGTATCTACTAACAGTGATCCTGTATCTACTAACAGTGATCCTGTATCTACTAACAGTGATCATGTATCTACATCAGTGATCCTGTATCTACTAACAGTGATTCTGTATCTACTAACAGTGATCCTGTATCTACTAACAGTGATCCTGTATCTACTAACAGTGATCCTGTATCTACTAACAGTGATAATGTATCTACTAACAGTGATTATGTTTCTACTAACAGTGATCCTGTATCTACTAACAGCGATCCTGAATCTATTAACAGTGATCCTGCATCTACTAACAGTGATCCTGTATCTACTAACAGTGATCCTGCATCTACTAACAGTGATCCTGTATCTACTAACAGTAATCCTGTAGACTCTATACACTAACATTGATTATTTATCTACCAACAGTGATCCTGTAGTCTGTATTTAATAACAGTGATCATATATTATGTATTTACTAACAATGATCCTGTAGTATGTATTTACTAACAGTGATCTAATATTCTGTATTTACTAACAGTGATCATGTAGTTTCTATTTACTAACAGTGATCATATAGTCTGTATTTACTAACAGTGATGCTGTAGTCTATATTTACTAACAGGGATCCTGTAGTCTGTATTTACTACCAGTGATCCTGTAGTCTGTGTTTACTAACAGTGATCATGTAGTCTGTATTTACTACCAGTGATCCTGTAGTTTGTATTTACTACCAGTGATTCTGTAGTCTGTATTTACTGACAGTGATCCTGTAGTCTGTATTTACTAACAGTGATCCTGTAGTCTGTATTTACTAACAGTGATCCTGTAGTCTGTATTTACTACCAGTGATCCTGTAGTCTGTATTTACTAACAGTGATCCTGTAGTCTGAATTTACTACCAGTGATCCTGTAGTCTGTATTTACTACCAGTGATTCTGTAGTTTGTATTTAATAACAGTGATCCTTATCTATTAACAGTGATCCTGCATCTATTAACAGTGATCCTGTAGACTGTATCTACTAACTGTGATCCTGTATCTACTAACAGTGATCTTGTATCTATTAAAAGTGATCCTGTACCTGCTAACAGTTATCCTGTATTTAGTAACTGTGATCCTGTATCAACTAACAGTTATCCTGTGGTCTGTATTTTCAAACTGTGAACCTGTAATCTGTATTTACTAACACTGATCTTGTAGTATGTATCTACTTACAGTGATCCTGTATCTACTAACTGTGATCCTGCAGTATGAATCTACTAACAGAGAACCTGTATCGACTAGCAGTGATCCTGTATTGACTACCAATGATTCTCTATGTACAACAATTGATCCTGTATCTACTATCAGTGATCCTGTATCTACTAACAGTATTCCTGTGGTATGTATTTACTAACAGTGACCATGTAGTCTGTATTTACTAATAGTGATTATGTATTTACTAACTGTGATAATTTAGTCTGTATCTAGTAACAGTGATCTTTCAGTAGGTATCTACTAACAGTGATCCTTTATCTACTAACACTAATCCTGTAGTCTGTATTTACTAACAGTAAATCTGTAATCTGTATTTACTAACAGTGAATTTGTAATCTGTATCTACTAACAGTGATGCTTTATCTAATAACATTGATCCTGTATCTACTAACAGTAATCCTGTATCTACTAACAGTGATCATGTATCTACTAACAGTGATCATGTATCTACTAACATTGATCCTGCATCTACTAACTGTGATCCTGTATCTACTAACAGTGATCCTGTATCTACATCAGATATTCTGTATCTACTAACAGTGATCCTGCTTCCACTAACATCGATCCTGAATCTGCTAAAAGTGATCCTGCAGTATGTATCTACTAACATTGATCCTGTATCTACTAACAGTGATTATGTTTCTACTAACAGTGATCCTGTATCTACTAACAGTGATCCTGTATCGACTAACATTGATCATGAATCTACTAACAGTGATCCTGTATCTAGTAACAGTCATCCTGTATCTACTAACAGTGATCCTGTATCTATTAACAGTGATCCTGTATCTACTAACAGTGATCCTGTAACTACTAACAATGATTCTGTATCCACTAACAGTGATCCTGTATCTACTAACTGTGATCCTGTATTTACTAACCGTGATCCTGTAGTATGTATCTACTAACATTTATCCTGTATCTACTAACAGTAATACTGTAGTATGTATTTACTAACAGTGATCCTATATTCTGTATATACTAAAAGTGATACTGTATGTAAAACAATTTATCCTACATCTCCTAACAGTGATCCTGTATCTAAATCAGTGATCCTGTTTCTACTAACAGTGATCCTTTATCTACTAACAGTGATCCTGTATCTGCTAACAGTGATCCTTTATCTACTAACAGTGATTCTTTATCTACTAACAGTGATCCTGTATCTACTAACAGTGATCCTGTATCTACTAACAATGATCCTGTATCTACTAACAGTGATCCTGTATCTACTAACTGTGATCCTGTATTTACTAACAATGATCCTGTATCTACTAACAGTGATTCTGTATCTACTAACAGTGATCCTTTATCTACTAACAGTGATCATGTATCTACTTACAGTGATCCTGTATCTACTAACAATGATCCTGTATCTTCTAACAGTGATCCTGTATCTACTAACAGTGATCCATTATCTACTAACAGTGATCTTGTATCTATTAACAGTGATCCTGTAGCTACTAACTGTGATCCTGTATCTACTATAGGTGATCCTGTTGTCTGTATTTACCAACAGTGATACTGTATTTACTAACAGTGATCCTATATTCTGTATCTACTAACAGTGATCCTGTATCTACTAACATTGATCCTGTATCGACAAGCAGTGATCCTGTATCTACTAACAGGGATCCTATAATCTGTATCTACTAACAGTGATCCTATATCTACTAACAGTGATCCTGTATCGACTAGCAGTGATCCTGTATCTACTAACAGTGATCCTATATCGACTAGCAGTGAACCTGTATCTACTAACAGTGATCCTGTATATACTAACAGTGATCCTGTATCTACTAACAGTGATCCTGTATCGACTAGCAGTGATCCTGTATCTACTAACAGTGATCCTGTATCGACTAGCAGTGATCCTGTATCGATTAGCAGTTATCCTGTATCTACTAACAGTGATCATGTAGTCTTTATTTACTACTAGTGATCATGTAGTTTGTATCTACTAACAGTGATCCTGTATCCACTAGCAGTGATCCTGTATGTACAACAACTGATCCTGTATCTACTAACAGTGATCATGTTTTACTAACTCTGATCATGTAGTCTGTATTTACTAATAGTGTTAATGTATTTACTAACAATGATCCTGTATTTACTAACAGTGAACATGCAGTCTGTATCTAGTAACAGTGATCCTTCAGTCTGTATCTACTAACAGTGAACCTGTAATCTGGATTTACTAACAGTGATCCTGTATCTACTAGCAATGATGCTGGATCTACTAACTGCGATCCAGTATCTACTAACAGTGATCCTGTATCTGTTAACAGTGATCCTGTATCTAGTAACAGTGATCCTATATCTACTAACAGTGATCCTGTATCTACTAATAGTGATCCTGTATCTACTAATAGTGATCCTGTATCTACTAAAGGTGATCCTGTAGTCTGTATTAACCAACAGTGAACCTGTGTCTACTAACAGTGATCCTGTAATCTGTATTTACTAACAGTGATCCGCTATGTACTAACAGTTATCCGGTATATACTAACAGTGATATTGTATCTACTAACAGTGATTATGTATCTACTAACAGTGATAATCTATCTACTAACAGTTATAAATAAATTATCCTGCAGTCTGTATCTAGTAACAGTGATCCTTTGGTATGTACAGTTGAAGTCAGAAATTTACAAACTCTTAGTTTTGGCAAGTCAGTTAGGACATTTACTTTGTGCATGACACAAGTAATTTTTCCAACAATTGTTTACAGAGAGATAATTTCACTTATAATTCACTGTTTGACAATTCCAGTGGGTCAGACATTTACATACGCTAAGTTGACTGTGCCTTTAAACAGCTTGGAAAATTCCAGAAAATTATGTCATGGCTTTAGAAGCTTCTGATAGGGTAATTGACATAATTTGAGTCAATTGGAGGTGTACCTGTGGATGTATTTCAAGGCCTACCTTCAAACCAGTGCCTCTTTGCTTGACATCATGGGAAAATCAAAAGAAAACAGCCAAGACCTCAAAAAAACATTGTAGACCTCCACAAGTCTGGTTCATCCTTGGGAGCAATTTCCAAACGCCTGAAGGTACCACGTTCATCTGTAAAAACAATAGTACACAAGTATAAACACCATGGGACCACGCAGCCGCCATACCGCTCAGGAAGGAGAAGCGTTCTGTCTCCTAGAGATGAACGTACTTTGGTGGAAAAAGTGAAAATCAATCCCAGAACAACAGCAAAGGACCTTGTGAAGATGCTGGAGGACACAGGAACAAAAGTATCTATATCCACAGTAAAACAAGTACTATATCGACATTACCTGAAAGGCCGCTCAGCAACGAAGAAGCCACTGCTCCAAAACCGCCATAAAAAAGCCAGACTACGGTTTGCAACTGCACATGGGGATAAAGATGGTACTTTTTGGAGAAATATCCTCTGGTCTGATGAAACAAATATAGAACTGTTTGGCTATAATGACCATCGTTATGTTTGGAGGAAAAAGGGCGAGCTTGCAAGCCAAAGAACACCATCCCAACCCTGAAGAACGGGGGTGGCAGCATCATGCTGTGGGGGTGCTTTGCCATCATTAACAATTAATATGCGTAATAATGTTGGCAGTTCATGCAAAGGATTGTTACCTACAACCAGGAGTGCCATTGCATTATATTACATTTTTGTCAAGCAATTATTATTTTAGCGAACATTTGTGAATCATCCTATATTGTCCCTAACATCCTTACCCTCTTGCAACAGATGTGGGATACACACACACACACACACACACACACACACACACACACACACACACACACACACACACACAAACACACACACACACACACTCTTACACTTTCAACCACTTTCCCCACAATCAACCATAAGCTCAGATGCTCAACTGTTGATACATCCCGGAGCCCAACTCAAGACAGGACCTGATTTACGAATGCATATACAGTTACAGCTGTTTGAGAAAGCATGCGAGATTGGACAAGCATTTGCAAAGATTTGATATTTGATAACTGTTAGTGGATACGGGATGATTGGTAATAGATACATAATATAGGATCACTGTCAATAAATACAGACAACATTCTCACTGTTGGTAAATTAAGACTGCAGGATCACCTTTAGTAGATACATGATGACTGTTAGTAGATGCAGACTACAGGATCACTATTAGTAGATACATGATCACTATTAGTAGATACAGGATCACTGTTAGTAGATACAGGATCACTGTTAGTAGATACAGGATCACTCTTAGTAGATACAGAATCACTGTTAGCAGATACAGGATCACTGTTAGTAGATACAGAATCACTATTAGTAGATACAGGATGACTGTTAGTAGATACAGAATTCAGGATCACTGTTAGTAGACACAGGGTCACTGTTAGTAGATACACATCATCACTGCTTATAGATACAGGATAACTGTTAGTAGATACATACTACAGGATCACTATTAGTAGATACAGGATCACTGTTAGTAGATACAGGATCACTGTTAGTAGATACATACTACAGGATCAGTATTAGTATATACAGGATCACTGTTAGTAGATACAGGATCACTGTTAGTAGATACAGGATCACTGTTAGTAGATACAGGATTACTGTTAGTAGATAAATTATCACTGTCAGTAGACACAGGATCACTGTTAGTAGATAGAGGATCGCTGTTAGTAGATACAGGATCACTTTAGTAGATACAGGATCACTGTTAGTAGATAGAGGATCGCTGTTAGTAGATACAGGATCCCTGTTAGTAGATAGAGGATCACTGTTAGTAGATACAGGATCACTGTTAGTAGATACAGGATCACTGTTAGTAGATACAGGATCACTGTTAGTAGATACAGGATCACTGTTAGTAGATACAGGATCACTGTTAGTAGATAGAGGATCGCTATTAGTAGATACAGGATCACTGTTAGTAGATACAGGATCAATGTTAGTAGATACAGGATCACTGTTAGTAGATAGAGGATCGCTGTTAGTAGATAGAGGATCGCTGTTAGTAGATACAGGATCACTGTTAGTAGATACAGGATCACTGTTAGTAGATACAGGATCACTGTTAGTAGATAGAGGATCACTGTTAGTAGATACAGGATCACTGTTAGTAGATACAGGATCACTGTTAGTAGATACAGGATCACTGTTAGTAGATACAGGATCACTGTTAGTAGATACAGGATCACTGTTAGTAGATACAGGATCACTGTTAGTAGATACAGGATCGCTGTTAGTAGATAGAGGATCGCTGTTAGTAGATACAGGATCACTGTTAGTAGATACAGGATCACTGTTAGTAGATACAGGATCAATGTTAGTAGATACAGTATCACTATTTTAAGATACAGGATCACTGTTAGTAGATACAGGATAACTGCTAGTAGATACAGGATAACTGTTAGTATATACATACTACAGGATCACTATTAGTGGATATAGGATCACTGTTAATAGATAGAGGATCGCTGTTAGTAGATACAGGATCACTGTTAGTAGATAGAGGATCGCTGTTAGTAGATACAGGATCACTGTTAGTAGATACAGGATCACTGTTAGTAGATAGAGGATCGCTGTTAGTAGATACAGGATCCCTGTTAGTAGATAGAGGATCGCTGTTAGTAGATACAGGATCACTGTTAGTAGATACAGGATCACTGTTAGTAGATACAGGATCACTGTTAGTAGATACAGGATCACTGTTAGTAGATACAGGATCACTGTTAGTAGATAGAGGATCGCTATTAGTAGATACAGGATCACTGTTAGTAGATACAGGATCAATGTTAGTAGATACAGGATCACTGTTAGTAGATAGAGGATCGCTGTTAGTAGATACAGGATCGCTGTTAGTAGATACAGGATCACTGTTAGTAGATACAGGATCACTGTTAGTAGATACAGGATCACTGTTAGTAGATAGAGGATCACTGTTAGTAGATACAGGATCACTGTTAGTAGATACAGGATCACTGTTAGTAGATACAGGATCACTGTTAGTAGATACAGGATCACTGTTAGTAGATACAGGATCACTGTTAGTAGATACAGGATCACTGTTAGTAGATACAGGATCGCTGTTAGTAGATAGAGGATCGCTGTTAGTAGATACAGGATCACTGTTAGTAGATACAGGATCACTGTTAGTAGATACAGGATCAATGTTAGTAGATACAGTATCACTATTTTAAGATACAGGATCACTGTTAGTAGATACAGGATAACTGCTAGTAGATACAGGATAACTGTTAGTATATACATACTACAGGATCACTATTAGTGGATACAGGATCACTGTTAATAGATAGAGGATCGCTGTTAGTAGATACAGGATCACTGTTAGTAGATATAGGATCGCTGTTAGTAGATACAGGATCACTGTTAGTAGATAGAGGATCACTGTTAGTAGATACAGGATCACTGTTAGTAGATACAGGATCACTGTTAGTAGATACAGGATCACTGTTAGTAGATACAGGATCACTGTTAGTAGATACAGGATCACTGTTAGTAGATAGAGGATCGCTGTTAGTAGATACAGGATCACTGTTAGTAGATAGAGGATACGAGTAGAATACACTTAGGTGGCGTCATTAAAACTTGTTTTTCAACACTACAAATGTCTTGTTAACAAACTATAGTTTTGGCAAGTCGGTGCATGACACAAGTCATTTTTCCCAAAATTGTTTAGAGGATCGCTGTTAGTAGATACAGGATCACTGTTAGTAGATACAGGATCACTGTTAGTAGATACAGGATCAATGTTAGTAGATACAGTATCACTATTATAAGATACAGGATCACTGTTAGTAGATACAGGATAACTGCTAGTAGATACAGGATAACTGTTAGTATATACATACTACAGGATCACTATTAGTGGATACAGGATCACTGTTAGTAGATAGAGGATCGCTGTTAGTAGATACAGGATCACTGTTAGTAGATACAGGATCACTGTTAGTAGATAGAGGATCGCTGTTAGTAGATACAGGATCACTGTTAGTAGATAGAGGATCACTGTTAGTAGATACAGGATCACTGTTAGTAGATACAGGATCACTGTTAGTAGATACAGGATCACTGTTAGTAGATACAGGATCACTGTTAGTAGATACAGGATCACTGTTAGTAGATAGAGGATCGCTATTAGTAGATACAGGATCACTGTTAGTAGATACAGGATCAATGTTAGTAGATACAGGATCACTGTTAGTAGATAGAGGATCGCTGTTAGTAGATACAGGATCGCTGTTAGTAGATACAGGATCACTGTTAGTAGATACAGGATCACTGTTAGTAGATACAGGATCACTGTTAGTAGATAGAGGATCCCTGTTAGTAGATACAGGATCACTGTTAGTAGATACAGGATCACTGTTAGTAGATACAGGATCACTGTTAGTAGATACAGGATCACTGTTAGTAGATAGAGGATCGCTATTAGTAGATACAGGATCACAGTTAGTAGATACAGGATCACTGTTAGTAGATACAGGATCACTGTTAGTAGATACAGGATCGCTGTTAGTAGATAGAGGATCGCTGTTAGTAGATACAGGATCACTGTTAGTAGATACAGGATCACTGTTAGTAGATACAGGATCAATATTAGTAGATACAGGATCACTGTTAGTAGATACAGTATCACTGTTATAAGATACAGGATCACTGTTAGTAGATACAGGATAACTGCTAGTAGATACAGGATAACTGTTAGTATATACATACTACAGGATCACTATTAGTAGATACAGGATCACTGTTAGTAGATACAGGATCACTGTTAGTAGATACAGGATAACTGTAAGTACAGTTGAAGTTGGAAGTTTACATACACTTAGGTTGGCGTCATTAAAACTTGTTTTTCAACCACTCCACAAATGTCTTGTTAACAAACTATAGTTTTGGCAAGTCGGTGCATGACACAAGTCATTTTTCCCAAAATTGTTTACAGACAGATTATTTCACTTATAATTTACAATATCACAATTCCAGTGGGTCAGAAGTTTACATACACTAAGTTGACGGTGCCTTTAAACATCTTGGAAAATTCCAGAAAATGATGTCATGGCTTTAGAAGCTTCTGATAGGCTTATTGACATAATTTGAGTCAATTGGAGGTGTACCTGTGGATGTATTTCAAGACCTACCTTCAAACTCAGTGCCTCTTTGCTTGACATCATGGGAAAATAAAATAAAATAAGCCAAGACCTCAGAAAAAGAATTGTAGACCACCAGAAGTCTGGTTCATCCTTGGGAGCAATTTCCAAATGCCTGAAAGTACCACGTTCATCTGTACAAACAATAGTACGCAAGTATAAACACCATGGGACCACGCAGCCATCATACCGCTCAGGAAGGAGACACGTTCTGTCTCCTAGAGATGAACGTACTTTGGTGCGAAAAGTTCAAATCAATCCCAGAACAACAGCAAAGGATCTTGTGAAGATGCTGGAGGAAACAGGTACAAAAGTATCTATATCCACAGTAAAACAAGTCCTATTTCGACATAACCTGAAAGGCCGCTCAGCAACGAAGAAGCCACTGCTCCAAAACCGCCATAAAAAAGCCAGACTACGGTTTGCAACTTCACATGGGGACAAAGATCGTACTTTTTGGAGAAATGTGCTCTGGTCTGATGAAATAAAAATAGAACTGTTTGGCCATAATGACCATCGTTATGTTTGGAGGAAAAAGGGGGGCTTGCAAGCCGAAGAACACCATCCCAACCGTGAAGCACAGGGGTGGCAGCATGATGCTGGGGGGGTACTTTGCTGCAGGAGGGGCTGGTGCACTTCACAAAATAGATGGCATCATGAGGAAGGAAAATGATGTGGATATATTGAAGCAACATCTCAAGACATCAGTCAGGAAGTTAAAGCTTGGTCGCAAATGTGTCTTCCAAATGTACAATGACCCCAAGCATACTTCCAAAGTTGTGGCAAAATGGCTTAAGGACAACAAAGTCAAGGTATTTTAATTTACCAACAGTGATACTGTAGTTTGTATTTACTGACAGTGATCCTATATTCTGTATCTACTACCAATGATCCTGTATCTACTAACAGTGATCAAGTATCACGTTTTTGCTCAATCTCGCAATATCGCATGCTTTCTCAAACAGCTGTAACTGTATATGCATTCGTAAATCAGGTCCTTTCTTGAGTTGGGATGTATCAACCGTTGAGCATCTGAGCTTATGGTTGATTGTGGGGAAAGGGGTTGAGTGTGTAAGAGTGTGTGTGTGTGTGTGTGTTTGTTTGTGTGTGTGTGTTTGTGTGTGTGTGTGTGTGTGTGTGTATCCCACATCTGTTGCAAAAGGGTAAGGATGTTAGGGACAATATAGGATGAAATGTTGCTAAAATAATAATTGCTTGACAAAAATGTAATGGAATGCAATGGCACTCCTGGTTGTAGGTAACAATCCTTTGCATGAACTGCCAACATTATTACGCATATTAATTGTTAATGATGGAAATTAAGATATACAAGATATTTGAATAGATATATATTTTTAATAGCTATATATAAAGCAAATTGAGGTGAGACATTGAAAATACTTTTAGCGGTTGATCTGCTTCTGTTCTGTGGGTGGCACTGTGTGCTGGTTTCGAAGGATGGGTCCTGGCCTCTCGGGGGGCCTAGGGATCCAGGGGGATGGCGGTGGTCTGCCGGTCACTTGGACGACAACCCAACTTGGGATGGGGAGGGGTTTTAGCGGGTGGAATAGTGGAGAACAATTGGAGGGTTACTTAGTAGCAATGCAAATATCATGGTACAGCTATATGGACACTCAATCACTATGGTACTTTTTTATGGTAATTTACAAACATATATTACGATAAATAGATTTGAAACTTGTATCTCATTATGGTAAATGGTGAAATAAGTATAGCCAGTTATAATTGTAATAAGCAGGTAATAAGAAAAGAAGTACAATATTTACCTGGCTCAAAGAGAAGGAATATAATATCTATTTTTTTTTACAGGAAACTCATTCAACAATTCTAGATGAAGTTGTGTGGAAAAAGGACTTTAGGGGTGAAATATACTTCTCCCACAGGCAAAGAAACTCAAAAGGGGTGATGATATTAATTAACAGTAATTTTGATTTGAATGTGCAAATTGTCCAAACAGATCCGCAAGGTATATTGATGATTTTAAATATGTTGTTGGACCATAAACATATATGGCTCATTAACCTATACGGTCCAAATAATGATACACGCTTCTTTGAAAATATATATAATAAATTATCAACCCTGCATGCAATACAATACTCTAGTATTATGGTGTAAGATTATAATACTGTTTTAAATACCTCAATGGACCGTAAAGGAAATCACACTACAAACAATCACCCACATGCTCTTAAGGAAATTGTGAATGTCATGGATATATTGGAACTTGTGGATATATGGAGGCTTAAATATCCTGACCTAGTGAGATATACATGGCAGAGGCTCAATCAAGCTAGTCGTCTTGACTTCTTTTTATGTCAATCTCATTGGCACCAAAAGTTTAAAAAGTGTTGTTAGTGGACAGAATGCGGTCAGACCATCAGATAATTGGCATATAGACTGCTCAGAAAAATTAAGGGAACACTTAAACAACACAATGTAACTCCAAGTCAATCACACTTCTGTGAAATCAAACTGTCCACTTAGGAAGCAACACTGATTGACAATACATTTCACATGCTGTTGTGCAAATGGAATAGACAACAGGTGAAAATTATAGGCAATTAGCAAGACACCCCCAATAAAGGACTGGTTTTGCAGGTGGTGACCACAGACCACTTCTCAGTTCCTATGCTTCCTGGCTGATGTTTTGGTCACTTTTGAATGCTGGCAGTGCTTTCACTCTAGTGGTAGCATGAGACGGAGTCTACAACCCACACAAGTGGCTCAGGTAGTGCAGCTCATCCAGGATGGCACATCAATGCGAGCTGTGGCAAGAAGGTTTGCTGTGTCTGTCAGCGTAGTGTCCAGAGCATGGAGGCGCTACCAGGAGACAGGCCAGTACATCAGGAGACGTGGAGGAGGCTGTAGGAGGGCAACAACCCAGCAGCAGGACTGCTACCTCCGCCTTTGTGCAAGGAGGAGCAGGAGGAGCACTGCCAGAGCCCTGCAAAATGACCTCCAGAAGGCCACAAATGTGCATGTGTCTGCTCAAACGGTCAGAAACAGACTCCATGAGGGTGGTATGAGGGCCCGATGTCCACAGGTGGGGGTTGTGCGCAGCCCAACACCGTGCAGGACGTTTGGCATTTGCCAGAGAACACCAATATTGGCAAATTCGCCACTGGCGCCCTGTGCTCTTCACAGATGAAAGCAGGTTCACACTGAGCACGTGACAGACGTGACAGAGTCTGGAGACGCCGTGGAGAACGTTCTGCTGCCTGCAACATCCTCCAGCATGACCGGTTTGGCGGTGGGTCAGTCATGGTGTGGGGTGGCATTTCTTTGGGGGCCGCACAGCCCTCCATGTGCTCGCCAGAGGTAGCCTGACTGCCATTAGGTACCGAGATGAGATCCTCAGACCCCTTGTGAGACCATATGCTGGTGCGGTTGGCCCTGGGTTCCTCCTAATGCAAGACAATGCTAGACCTCATGTGGCTGGAGTGTGTCAGCAGTTCCTGCAAGAGGAAGGCATTGATGCTGTGGACTGGCCCACCCGTTCCCCAGACCTGAATCCAATTGAGCACATCTGGGACATCATGTCTCGCTCCATCCACCAACGCCACTTTGCACCACAGACTGTCCAGGAGTTGGCGGATGCTTTAGTCCAGGTCTGGGAGGAGATCCCTCAGGAGATCATCCGCCACCTCATCAGGAGCATGCCCAGGCGTTGTAGGGAGGTCATACAGGCACGTGGAGGCCACACACACTACTGAGCCTCATTTTGACTTGTTTTAAGGACATTACATCAAAGTTGGATCAGCCTGTAGTGTGGTTTTCCAATTTAATTTTGAGGGTGACTCCAAATCCAGACCTCCATGGGTTGATACATTTGATTTCCATTGATAATTTTTGTGTGATTTTGTTGTCAGCACATTCAACTATGTAAAGAAAAAAGTATTTAATGAGATTATTTCATTTATTCAGATCTAGGATGTGTTATTTTAGTGTTCCCTTTATTTTTTGAGCAGTGTATACAGTGGGGAAAAAAGTATTTAGTCAGCCACCAATTGTGCAAGTTCTCCCACTTAAAAAGATGAGAGAGGCCTATAATTTTCATCATAGGTACACGTCAACTATGACAGACAAAATGAGAAGAAAAAAAATCCAGAAAATCACATTGTAGGACTTTTAATGAATTGATTTGCAAATGATGGTGGAAAATAAGTATTTGGTCAATAACAAAAGTTTCTCAATACTTTGTTATATACCCTTTGTTGGCAATGACACAGGTCAAACATTTTCTGTAAGTCTTCACAAGGTTTTCACACACTGTTGCTGGTATTTTGGCCCATTCCTCCATGCAGATCTCCTCTAGAGCAGTGATGTTTTGGGGCAGTTGCTGGGCAACACGGACTTTTAACTCCCTCCAAAGATTTCCTATGGGGTTGAGATCTGGAGACTGGCTAGGCCACTCTAGGACCTTGAAATGCTTCTTACGAAGCCACTCCTTCGTTGCCCGGGCGGTGTGTTTGGGATCATTGTCATGCTGAAAGACCCAGCCACGTTTCATCTTCAATGCCCATGCTGATGGAAGGAGGTTTTCACTCAAAATCTCACGATACATGGCCCCATTCATTATTTCCTTTACACGGATCAGTCGTCCTGGTCCCTTTGCAGAAAAACAGCCCCAAAGCATGATGTTTCCACCCCCATGCTTCACAGTATGTAAGGTGTTCTTTGGATGCAACTCAGCATTCTTTGTCCTCCAAACACGACAAGTTGAGTTTTTACCAAAAAGTTCTATTTTGGTTTCATCTGACCATATGACATTCTCTCAATCCTCTTCTGGATCATCCAAGTGCACTCTAGCAAACTCCAGACGGGCCTGGACATGTACTGGCTTAAGCTGGGGGACACGTCTTGCACTGCAGGATTTGAGTCCCTGGCGGCGTAGTGTGTTACTGATGGTAGGCTTTGTTACTTTGGTCCCAGCTCTCTGCAGGTCATTCACTATGTCCCCCCGTGTGGTTCTGGGATTTTTGCTCACCGTTCTTGTGATCATTTTGACCCCACGGGGTGAGATATTGCGTGGAGCCCCAGATCGAGGGAGATTATCAGTGGTCTTGTATGTCTTCCATTTCCTAATAATTGCTCCACAGTTGATTTCTTCAAACCAAGCTGCTTACCTATTGCAGATTCAGTCTTCCCAGTCTGGTGCAGGTCTACAATTTTGTTTCTGGTGTCCTTTGACAGCTCTTTGGTCTTGGCCATAGTGGAGTTTGGAGTGTGACTGTTTGAGGTTGTGGACAGGTGTCTTTTATACTGATAACAAGTTCAAACAGGTTCCATTAATACAGGTAACGAGTGGAGGACAGAGGAGCCTCTTAAAGAAGAAGTTACAGGTCTGTGAGAGCCAGAAATCTTGCTTGTTTGTAGGTGACCAAATACTTATTTTCCACCATAATTTGCAAATAAATTCATAAAAAATCCTACAATGTGATTTTCTGGAGAAAAAAAATCTAAATTTGTCTGTCATAGTTGACGTGTACCTATGATGAAAATTACAGGCCTCTCTCATCTTTTTTAAGTGGGAGAACTTGCACAATTGGTGGCTGACTAAATATTTTTTTCCCCCACTATATACATATATTATACAGTAATATACTGCTGATGTTGTTGTGCTGAAGAATAAGTAAAAACAAAATCAGCAGTATACAGTCCAGAAGTATTCATACCCCTTGACTCTTTCCACATTTTGTTACGTTACAGTCTTATTCTAAAATGGATTCAATTGTTTTTTCCCCCTTGTCAATCTACACACAATACCCCATAATGACAAAGCAAAAACAGGTTTTTAGAAATGTTTGTAAGAAAATGAAAAATATATAACATTTACATGCGTTTTCAGACCCTTTACTCAGTACTTTGTTGAAGCACCTTTGGCAGCGATTACAGCCTTGAATCTTATTTGGTGTGACACTACAAGCTTGGCACACCTGTATTTGGGGAGTTTCTCCCATTCTTCTCTGCAGATCCTCTCAAGCTCTGTCAGGTTGGATGGGGAGTGTCGCTGCACAGCTATTTTCAGGTCTCTCCAGAGTTGTTCGATCGGGTTCAAGTCCGGGCTCTGGCTGGGCCACTCAAGGACATTCAGAGACTTGTCCCGAAGCCACTCCTGCGTTGTATTGGCTGTGTGCTTAGAGTCGTTGTCCTGTTGGAAGGTGAACCTTCGCCCTGGTCTGAGGTCCTGAGCGCTCTGGAGCAGGTTTTCATCAAGGATCTCTCTGTACTTTGCTCCGTTCATCTTTCCATTGATCCTGACTAGTCTCCCAGCCCTGCCGCTGAAGAACACCCCCACAGAATGATACTGCCACCACCATGCTTCACCGTAGGGATGGTGCCAGGTTTCCTCCAGACGTGACACTTGGCATTCAGGTTAAAGAGTTCTTGGTTTCATCAGACCAGATAATTGCCTTTTGGCAATCTCCAAGCGGCTGTCATGTGCCGTTTACTGAGGAGTGGCTTCCGTCTGGCCACTCTACCATAAAGACCTGTTGGTGGCGTGCTGCAGAGATGGTTGTCCTTCTGGAAGGTTCTCCCATCTCCAGAGAGGAACTCTGGAGCTCTGTCAGAGTGACCATAGGGTTCTTGGTCACCTCCCTGACCAAGGCCCTTCTCCCCCGATTAATCAGTTTGGTCGGGCGGCCAGCTCTAGGAAGAGTCTTGGCGGTTCCCAACTTCTTCCATTTAAGAATGTTGGAGGCCACTGTGTTCTTGGGGACCTTAAATGCTGCAGAAATTTTTTTGCACCCTTCCCCAGATCTCTGCATCGACACAATCCTGTCTCAGAGCTCTACGGACAATTCCTTCGAACTCTTGGCTTGGTTCTTGCTATGACATGCACTGTCAACTGTGGGACCGTTTATAGACAGGTGTATGGCTTTCCAATCAATTGAATTTACCACAGGTGGACTCCAATCAAGTTGTAGAAACATCTTAAGGATGATCAATGGAAACAGGATGCACCTGAGCTCAATTTCGAGACTCATAGCAAAGGGTCTGAATACTTATGTAAATAAGAAATTTCAGTTTTGTATTTTTTATACATTTGCAAAAAAATCTAAAAACCTGTTATCGCTTTGTCATAGATTGATTAGGATTTTTTTTTATTTAATCCATTTTAGAGTAAGGCTGTAACATAACAAAATGTGGAAACAGGTAAGGGGTCTGAATACTTTCCGAATGCACTGTATATGCAGGAACACGTTCGATTGGACAACCATCTAATGAGTGAACATATAGTTCATCTGAAATATTCTTACGAGAATTTAAAAACAACACGTATTTCATTTTGCCCCTATTAAGCACAAGTTTTAAATCAGCAAGGGATTCCTGCATTACTATAAAATCTGACTGTAGTTTTGACACAGCCAGATCAACAATAGCATACATAATAGCACATTCAAATGCGCGCACACACACACACACACACACACTGGACGAACACGCACACGCACACACACACACACACACACACTGAAGCAAAGTTGATGGTATGTGTATTTTTTCCTATTTCCTATAGCAGTGTGTGTTCAGTAACATAAGGTAAATGAAATCAGCTGGCAGATGGGTGCTTTACCAGTCAGTTAGCCTCTAGATAATGGAGGCGTTGACTCAATCATAAAACGGATGGCTTGTTTCTACATTCTGCTGAAATAGATCAGCCAGGTTAAATAAATGAACCCCCCCCCATTTGTCAGCTGGTAATAAATGTCTCCCCTTCACCAAACAGCTATGTTTGGTCTAATAAACAGAGGGATGAACGGGTGCTGTGATAGGGTTACATCTCATCCTGCTCACTGTGATAAGTCGCAAACCAACCAAGCCTGTAATTACAATCTTACAGAAACCCGGCCAATCTGAGTATGAATCTCACCATCCAATTACAAGATGTAATAATTTAGCAGTCAAGCTGGTAATGAGGTCTAATACTCATGCATGTAGTAATCCCCCTGGATGCTGACTCTATCAGATGTAAGCTTTGTAATTAGACTGGCACAAAAGCATTATTTCATGTTCAGCAGAAAAATGTGGTCGGTGGGAAGTTAATTTTCTCTCTGCTCTGTGAAGCGTAGACGACATTTTAACGATTTAATCATTACCTCGATCCCGTCTGCCATTGACCCATGTTCCGTTGTGTGTGTGGATACATTTGCCCATTTAAGAGTCCCTGATACGTACTAAAGCTAGCCAGGGAGACATATTTTATATTTCACAATTACGCCACAATAAAACTATTATGCTAATGATAGGGGAATCTATTTTGTAATGCTGATGTGTCATTTAAAAGCTTTCTGCAACATAAATCCCAGTTTAAATTGTAAGTGATTAACATTTCCACAATATCACTTGATTTTATCAGTGTGTTTTCTTTCTATGTTTCTTTGAAGCTGAAGAGAAAGGTAATCCAGTGGGACTCCCTTATCTGTATTGCAAATTGACTATAGTCTATTACACTAAGACTGACTATAGTCAAATAATGATGATCCACACTTTGACAATATATATAATAAATTATCAACCCTGCAAGCAATTCAAGATAATATTATTATGGTGGGGGATTATAATACTGTTTTAAATAGCTCAATGGACCGTAAAGGAAATCACACCACAAACAATCACCCACATGCTCTTAAGGAAATTGTGAATGTCATGGATACATTAGAACTAGTAGATATATGGAGGCTTAAATATCCTGATCTAGTGAGATATACATGGCGGAGACTCAATCAAGCTAGTCGTCTTGACTTCTTTCTTATCTCATTCTCGTTGTCACTAAAAGTTTAAAAAGAGTTGATAGGGGACAGAATGCAGTCGGACCATCATATAATAGGCATATACATTACTCTTACTGAATTTCCACGTGGACGAGGATATTGGAAATGTAATCAAAGCCTATTGGATGATAACTTATTTGTAACTAGGACAGAGGAATTTATAACTGAATTTTTCCGACATAACATAGGTACAGCAAATCCCCTTATTGTATGGGACACTTTTAAATGTGCCTTTAGAGGCCATGCAATTCAGTACTCATCTCTAAAACAAAAGCAAATCAGGTCAAAAGAGTTCATATTAACAAAGGAAATAGAAGGTCTAACAGAACAGATAGATAGCAATAAAAACTGTACCATAGAGGCTCAGAATAAGTTATAGGAAAAAAAAAGCAATGGAGGAACTTATTCAAGAAAGATCAAGTGTAATATATTATAAAAATAAAACAAACTGGATGGAATATGGGGAAAAATGCACCAAATTATTTTGTAATCGTCAACATAGAAATGCTACCAAAAATAATTTACTGAAACTTGTTACAAATGACAGAGTCACCCATGATTCACCGAATTATATTTAGAAAGAGGAAGCAGAGTACTTTAAGCATATGTTTTCCTTTCAGTCTCCTCCATCTCCTCTAACCGAAGCTAATTGTATGGATTTTTTTTCTATTGATAATGTAAAATTAAAAGCCGTACAGAAAGATTCATGTGAAGGCGAAATTACAGAGGAGTAACTTCTTGATGCAATTAAAGCCTTTAAGTCCAGGAAAAATCCAGGGCTGTATGGCATACAAGTTGAGGTATACCAAACCTTTTTTGATATACTCAGAGGACCGTATTAGCATGGTTTAATCACTCCTATGTAAATGGTAGATTATCAGACACTCAACAAGAAGGTCTGATTTCATTATTACTGAAACAGGATACAAGTGGGAAATATATAGACCCAGTCCATTTAAAAAATTGAAGGCCCCTTACACTTCAGTGGTGTGATGCAAAAATTCTAGCAAAATGTATAGTGCATAGAATTAAAAAGGTGTTGTCGGACATTATTCATTCTAATCAGACAGGTTTTTTACATGGACGATACATTGGCGATAATATAAGACAAGTACTGGAAACAATAGAACACTATGGAAAATATGGGAAACCAGGCCTGCTATTCATAGCTGACTTTGAAAAGGCTTTTTATAAAGTATGACTGGGGTTTATATATAAATGTCTGGAGCATTTCAATTTTGGAGAATCTCTTATAAAATCGGTCAAAATCATGTATAGTAACCCTAGGTGTAAAATAGTAAATAATGGCTATTTCTCCGAAAGTTTTAAACTGTCAAGTGGAGTGAAACAAGGTTGTCAACTATCGGCATATCTATTTATTGTGGCCATTGAGATGTTAGCTATTAAAATCAGATCCAATAATAATATCAGAGGATTAGAAATCCAGGGCTTAAAAATAAAGGTGTCATTGTAAGCTGATGATCCATGTTTTCTTTTAAATCCACAACTAGAATCCCTCCACAGCCTCATAGAGGATCTAGATACATTTTCTAACCTCTCTGGATTACAACCAAATTATGACAAATGTACTATACTACGTATTGGATCACAAAAAAATATAATTTTTACATTACCATGCAGTTTACCAATAAAATGGTCTGATGGTGATGTGGATATACTCGGAATACATATCCCAAAGGAAATAAATGATTTCACTTCAATACATTTTAATAGAAAGTTAGCAAAAATAGATAAGATATGCTACCATGGAAAGGTAAATACCTGTAAATTTGTGGAAAAATCACCCTGATTAACTCTTTAGTATTATCCCAGTTTACCTATTTGCTTATGGTCTTGCCTACGCCTAGCGAACAGTTTTTTTAATTATATGTGAAAAAAATATTAAATTTTATTTGGAACGGCAAGCCAGACAAAATTAAAAGGGCCTATTTATATAATTAATATGAATTCGGAGGACAGAAATGATTAAATATTAAAGCATTAGACCTATCACTAAAAGCTTCAGTCATACAAAAGTTATACTTAAATCCGAACTTGTTCTCAAGCAAATTAGTAAGATTGTCTCACCCCATATTCAAGAATGGCCTTTTCCCCTTTATTCGGATTACAACCACTCATTTTCAGATATATGAAAAGGAAATAATCTCCCAAATATCACTATTTCTAAAACAAGCCATAGAAAGTTGGTTGCAATTTCAATTGAATCCTCCAGAAACGACAGAACAAATAATGCAACAAATATTGTGGTTAAATTCAAATATAGTAATTGACAAAAAACCTTTATTTTTTGGCAACATTTTTTAAAAAAGGTATAATCTTCGTAAATGATATCATCGGTAGGACTGGTGGAGTTATGTCGCACATGCAGCTAACAAAAACATATGGAAATGTCTGCTCTACCCAAAATTACAACCAAATAATTGCTGCCTTACCGCAAAAATGGAAGAGGAAAGTGGAAGGGGGAGAAAGTAAGGAACTTGTCTGTCGGCCTTGCATTAAAGAACATAATTGGTTAAGGTAAACTGTGATAAATAAAAAAGTATATCAGTTTCATTTAAGGACCAAAGGATTGACAGCCGTCCCATATAGATAGCAAAATAGTTGGGAATAGATTTTTTACGTACCGATCCCATGGCATAGTGTTTATGAACGACACCGGATTCAAAAATTAGAATCTTTCAATTTAAATTATTATATAAAATTCTTGCTTCCAATATAATGTTATTTATATGGGGGATACAATCTTCCCAGCTCTGCAGATTTTGCTGTGAAGAGACAGAATCATTAGATCATTTGTTTTGGTTCTGTCCATGTGTAGCTTGTTTTTGGACACAGGTCCAGGAATGGCTAAAGGATTGCAATATTTACCTGGAGCTAACCTTGCAGATAGCATTACTGGGTGATCTGAAAAGTCAATAATATAATAATACTTTTAGCAAAAATGTTTATTTTTAATTCACAATCTGTAGAAGCAATGAGAATAGAAAGGTTCAGAACTTTTGTAAAACATCACAGTACAGTTTAAATATATATGGCAAATAGAAATCCTATATGGATGGTGTTAAGAGATAGATGGGAGGTATTGAATAGAGTTGAAGGATGGGACTAAAAACAAATAACAACAAATAATAAAAAGATAACTAATAATGTAAGCATACTGTGTCCATAATAAGTATATAGGTTGTATGTTGGGAGCTTTTGGGAAAGAGCACAGTTAGAAAGATATGGCATATAGAAGCAAACCGAATGGACATTATGAAAATGAACTGAGAGGTTGAGAGTAGAAGTTCAGGAGCAAAACCAAATAAAATAGTCAATTTTACAATAATTCTGTGTCCATAAAATGAAGATAGTAAGTATAAGCTGGAAGTAGAGGCCTAAGCATTGTTGTTCACTAATTTACCCCAAGTAGGGAAAGGATGGCGGGGTTGAAAAGTGATAAAGGGGAGTATATATATAAAAAACATGGGGGATTGGAAGAGATGCAGATAATTACATTGATGGAAGTTACAATCTATCTGCACTATTAAGCTGATCTACCCCCCCCCCCCCCAAAAAAAGAAGAAAAATAACAATTATTAAAATAAAAAGATACAAAAATGAAAGGAAAAATAATAGAAAAAAAGATAAAATAAAAAGAGATAAACACAACAACAAAAAAATACTCTGACTATAGTATATTACACTGAGTCTGATTATAGTATATTACACTGAGTCTGACTATAGTATATTACACTGAGTCTGACTATATAATATTACACAGAGTCTGAAAATTGTATATTGCACTGAGTCTGAATATAGTATATTATACTGAGTCTGACTATTTTATACTACAATGAGTCTGACTATTGTATATTGCACTGAGTCTGACTATAGTATTTTACACTGAGTATGTGTCACGGTTTCGGCCGAGGCTGCCTCTCTTCCTTGCTCGGGCAGGCTTCGGCGTTCGTCGTCTCCGGAATACTAGCTGCCACCGTTGCATGTTTCTATGTTCGTTTGCTTTTGTCTGATTGTTGTCACACCTGTTATCATTTAGTGTCATTAGTGTCCTATTTAGTTCTCGTTGTGTTTGTCAGGTGTTGTGTGTGATTGTTTTACTGTCGTGCCGGTAGGCTGGATATTTACTGTTTGCTCGGTTGAGCTAGTTTGCTCCTTAGTTTTGGAGTATTTAGTCGCACCTGTTTGTGCGCTTGTGTTTACGCCTACGTGCAGAGCTTTTGCCTCAGGGCATTTATTTCGTGTTTGTTTTGCTGTGCCACACTAAAGTCTGTTGGACTAACGTACTGCGTCCTGCACCTGATTCCACCCACACCCACCTACATCTACCTTGACAGAATCACACACCATACTCGATGGAATCAGCAGGAGCCGCAGCAGCACAGGCGACGTTGGAGGACAGGATCCGTGAGCAGGATGACCAGATCCTGCGGATGGGGTCCGCACTGCAGGAGGTGATCACCACCATCCGAGGCTGGGAGACCCGAGGGGACTCCTCCACCGCCATCCTCCCTGCCCGCACCATCGGCCACTCAGCCCATTCCCACTCCGGAACCCAGAGGAGTTCGACTCTCGCTCCCGAGGGCCTATGATGGGACCGCGGCCGGGTGTCAGGGATTCCTTCTCCAGGTGGAGCTTTACCTGGCCACCGTGCACCCGGCGCCCTCGGGACACGAGAGTGTGTCCGCCCTGATCTCCTGCCTTTCCGGGAAGGCGTTGGAATGGGCCAACGCAGAGTGGAGGAGGATCGACGCTAACACCATCACCTACGACGAGTTCTCCCGCCGCTTCAGGGCGGTGTTTGACCATCCCCGGAGGGCGAAAGCGGGGGGGAGCGTCTGGTCGGCCTCAGGCAGGGGAAGAGGAGTGCCCAGGAGTTCGCCTTGGAGTTCCGTACCCTAGCGGCGGATGCAGGGTGGAATGAGCGGGCTCTCATCGATCACTACAGATGTAGTCTACGCGAGGGACGTCCGTAGGAGCTGGCCTGTAGGGACACCAGCCTCTCGTTCGACCAGTTGGTCGACATGTCCATCAGGCTGGATACCCTGCTAGCTACCCGCGGACGTTCCGAGGGGGTCCGTCCATTTCACCCTCCAGCGCCACCGAGCCGTGCCCCATGGAGCTCGGGGCGCTGGCGCTAGAGAGAGGAGGGGTCGGCTTACGAGGGGGTCCATCTCCTGCACCAACTGTGGTCGGGAGGACACACCGCGGCTAGGGTGCTGGGGATGGCCTCCTCGGGGAGAGGACGACAGGTCCCGCACTGGGGAGTCCTTCCAGGTGAGTAGGCGCCCACTCACCCAGAGCTCTCTGTTGCACATTTCTGTATATCTGTGCGTTTTCCACAGGTAGCACCTCATTCCCAGCATAAGGCGCTGGTAGATTCAGGCGCGGCTGGGAATTTTGTTGATAAGAAGTTTTGTTTAGCCTTAGGGATTCCCCTTCTCCCTGTTGACGTTCCCTTTCCCGTTCATGCCCTAGATAGCCGTCCGTTGGGTGCGGGCTTGATCAGGAGGTCACTGCGCCACTTAGGATGTGTGCGCAGGGGGTCATCAGGAGATGATCCAGCTATTTCTGATTGACTCGCCTGCGTATCCGGTGGTGCTGGGCATGCCCTGGTTGAGTACCCATAACCCATCTATTTCGTGGCAGGAGAGGGCTCTGATGGAGTGGTCTGCCAGTGTGTGGGTCGATGTTTAGGCGTTTCCATAGGGGCTACCTCGGTGGAGAGTCCAAACCAGGTGCCCGCATTGCACGTTCCCCCTGAGTATGGGGATTTGGCTATTGTGTTCAGTAAGTCGAGGGCGACGCAGTTGCCTCCCATAGGCAGGGAGATTGTGCGATAGACCTCCAGGCAGGAGCTGCGCTCCCACGGAGCCATGTGTATCCTCTGTCTCAGGAGGAGAAGAGAGCTATGGAGACGTACATAGACGAATCTCTGAGACAAGGATACATACGGCCTTCCACTTCCCCTGCGTCCTCGAGTTTCTTTTTGTGAAGAAAAAAGGATGGAGGATTACGCCCATGCATTGATTACCGTGGTCTCAATCAGATCACGGTGAAGTACAGTTATCCACTCCCGCTGATTGCGACCATGACGGAGTCATTGCACGGGGCGCGTTTCTTCACTAAATTAGATCTCAGGAGCGCGTACAACTTGGTGCGCATTAGGGAGGGCGATGAATGGAAGACAGCCTTTAGTACCACCTCGGGCCATTACGAGTATCTTGTCATGCCATACGGGTTGATGAACGCTCCTTCAGTTTTCCAATCATTCGTTGATGAGATCTTCAGGGACATGCAGGGGCAGGGGGTGGTCGTGTACATAGATGACATTCTCGTGTACTCGCCTACCCGAGTCGAGCATGTGGCCCTGGTGCGCAGAGTGTTGCGGAGGCTGTTGGAGCACGACCCTGTATGTCAAGACAGAGAAGTGTCTGTTTTTCCAGGAGTCGGTCTCCCTTTTGGGTTATCAGTTGTCTGCGTCAGGGGTGAAGATGGAGGTAGACCGGGTGTCGGCCGTGCGTAATTGGCAAACGCCAACCACTGTGAAGGAGGTGCAGCAGTTCTTGGGGTTTGCGAATTACTACCGGAGGTTTATCCGGGGGTTTTGGACAGGTGGCAGCTCCCATAACGTCTCTTTTGAAGGGGGGTCCGGTGCGTCTGCAGTGGTCAGCCGAGGCGGACAGGGCGTTTGGGAGGTTGAAGGACCTGTTTACCTCGGCCCCGGTGCTGGCGCATCCGGATCCCTCTTTGCCATTTCAGGTAGAGGTGGACCGCGTCAGAGGCCGGTATAGGAGCCGTGCTTTCATAACGGTCCGGCGCGCCACCTAAACTCCCGCCCCTGTGCTTTTTATTCCAAGAAGCTCAGTCCGGCGGAGCGAAACTATGACGTAGGGGACAGGGAGCTGTTAGCCGTGGTTACAGGCCCTAAAGGTGTGGAGGCACTGGCTTGAGGGGGCTCAACACCCTTTCCTCATTTTGACGGACCACCGTAACCTGGAGTACATCCGGGCAGCGAGGAGGCTGAACCCTCGCCAGGCGAGGTGGAATATGTTTTTGACTCGGTTCACATTTAAGATCACATACATCCCTGGGTCACAGAATGGTAAGGCAGACGCACTGTCTCGGCGGTATGACACGGAGGAGAGGTCCGTGGAGCCCACTCCCATACTGCCGGAGTCTTGTCTGGTGGCACCGGTAGTGTGGGAGGTCGATGCTGAACTCGGCGGGCGTTACGCACCGACCTAGTCCACCTCAATGTCCGGAGGGTCGGGAAGTACGTTCGGCTCGAGGTTCGGGGATCGATTGATCTATTGGGCTCACACGTCACCCTCCTCTGGACACCCTGGTATCGGCCGGACAGTGCACTGTCTTAGTGCCAAGTACTGGTGGCCCACGTTGGCGAGGGATGTGAGGGTTTATGTTTCCTCCTGCTCGGTGTGCGCCCAGTGTAAGGCGCCTAGACATCTGCCTAGGGGTGAGTTACTACCCCTGCCCGTTCCACAACGACCATGGTCTCACCTCTCGGTGGATTTCCTCACTGACCTTCCTCCTTCACAGGGGAATACCACTATACTGGTCGTTGTGGACCGGTTTTCTAAGGCCTGTCGTTTGCTCCCTATGCCGGGCCTTCCCTACGGCCCTGCAAACTGCCGAAGCACTATTCACCCATGTGTTCCGGCACTCACGGGGTACCTCGAGGATATTGTGTCTGATCGAGGTCCCCAATTTACCTCCAGAGTCTGGAGAGCTTTTATGGAGCGGTTGGGGGTCTCTGGTGAGCCTCACCTCGGGTTACCACCCGGAGAGTAATGGGCAGGTGGAACGTGTGAACCAGGATGTGGGTAGGTTTCTTAGAACATACTGCCAGGACCGGCCGGAGGAGTGGGCAGATCGTTCCCTGGGCCGAAATGGCCCAGAATTCCCCTACGCCATTCCTCCACTAACCTAACCCCTTTCCAATGTGTGTTAGGTTACCAGCCGGTTCTGGCACCTTGGCAGCAGAGCCAGATCGAGGCTCCTGCGGTGGATGAGTGGGTGCGGCGCTCGGAGGAGACATGGAACGCTGCACACGTCCACCTGCAGCGGGCCATCCGTCGTCATAAGGCGAGCGCCGATCTCCACCGCAGTGAGGGACCGGTGTACGCACCTGGTGATCGAAGTCTGGCTCTCTACCAGAAACCTGCCCCTCCGCCTGCCCTGTCGGAAACTGGGTCAGGCGGTTTGTAGGGCCATTTAAAGTCCTGAGAAGGTTGAACGAGGTGTGTTACAAATTACAACTGCCTGTGGAGTATAAAAGTATTAACCCCTCGTTCCATGTGTCTCTTCTCAGGCCGGTGGTAGCTGGCCCACTCCAAGAAAGTGAGATCAGGAGACTCCTCCGCCCCCATTGGACATCGAGGGGCACCGGCGTACTCTGTGCGGTCCATCTTGGATTCGAGACGTCGGATGGGGGGTCTCAATATCTAGTGGAGTGGGAGGGGTACGGCCCGGAGGAACGGGTGCTGGGTGCCGAGGAGAGACATTTTGGACCCGTCTCTCCTGACGGAATTCCATCGTGGGCACCCGACGCATCCTGCTCCGCGTCCTCCTGGTCGTCCCCCGAGGCCGGAGTCGGCGCACGTCTGGAGCCGCGCGTCAAGGGGGTACTGTCACGGTTTCGGCCGAGGCTGCCTCTCTTCCTTGCTCGGGCAGGCTTCGGCGTTCGTCGTCTCCGAATACTAGCTGCCACCATTGCATGTTTCTATGTTCGTTTGCTTTTGTCTGATTGTTGTCACACCTGTTATCATTTAGTGTCATTAGTGTCCTATTTAGTTCTCGTTGTGTTTGTCAGGTGTTGTGTGTGATTGTTTTACTGTCGTGCCGGTAGGCTGGATATTTACTGTTTGCTCGGTTGAGCTAGTTTGCTCCTTAGTTTTGGAGTATTTAGTCGCACCTGTTTGTGCGCTTGTGTTTACGCCTACGTGCGGAGCTTTTGCCTCAGGGCATTTATTTCGTGTTTGTTTTGCTGTGCCTCACTAAAGTCTGTTGGACTAACGTACTGCGTCCTGCGCCTGATTCCACCCACACACACCTACATCTACCTTGACAGTATGACTATACTATATTGCACTGTCTGACTATAGTATATTACCCTGAGTCTGACTATAGTATATTACTCTGTCTGACAATATTATATTACACTGAGTCTGACTATAGTATATTACACTGAGTATGACTATACTATATTGCACTGTCTGACTATAGTATATTACTCTGTCTGACAATATTATATTACACTGAGTCTGACTATAGTATATTACACTGTCTGACTATACTATATTACACTGTCTGACAGTATTATATTACACTGAGTCTTACTATAGTATATTACCATAAGTCTGACTATGAGAGCACAGTTAGAAAGATATGGCATATAGAAGCAAACCGGATGGACATTATGAAAATGAACTGAGAGGTTGAGAGTAGAAGTTCAGGAGCAAAACCAAATAAAATAGTCAATTTTACAATAATTCTGTGTCCATAAAATGAAGATAGTAAGTATAAGCTGGAAGTAGAGGCCTAAGCATTGTTGTTCACTAATTTACCCCAAGTAGGGAAAGGATGGCGGGGTTGAAAAGTGATAAAGGGGAGTATATATATAAAAAACATGGGGGATTGGAAGAGATGCAGAGAATTACATTGATGGAAGTTACAATCTATCTGCAATATTAAGCTGATCTACCCCCACCCCCCAAAAAAAAAAAAAAGAAAAATAACAATTATTAAAATAAAAAGATACAAAAATGAAAGGAAAAATAATAGAAAAAAATATAAAATAAAAAGAGATAAACACAACAACAAAAAAATTGTCAGACTATAGTATATTACACTGAGTCTGACTATAGTATATTACACTGAGTCTGATTATAGTATATTACACTGAGTCTGAATATAGTATATTACACTGAGTCTGACTATAGTATATTACACTGAGTCTGACTATAGTATATTACACTGAGTCTGACTATATTATATTACACAGAGTCTGAAAATTATATATTGCACTGAGTCTGACATTAGTATATTACACTGAGTCTGAATATAGTATATTATACTGAGTCTGGCTATAGTATATTACACTGAGTCTGACTACAGTATATTACACTGAGTATGACTATACTGTATTACACTGTCATACTATAGTATATTTCACTGTGTCTGACTATAGTATATTACACTGAGTCTGACTGTATTATATTACCCAGAGTATGAAAAATTTATATTGCACTGAGTCTGACTTTAGTATATTACACTGAGTCTCACTATATTATACTACATTGAGTCTGACTATTGTATATTGCACTGAGTCTGACTTTAGTATATTACACTGAGTCTGAATAAAGTATATTACACTGAGTCTGACTGTTTTATACTACACTGAGTCTGACTACAGTATATTACACTGAGTATGACTATACTGTATTACACTGTCATACTATAGTATATTACACTGAGTCTGACTATAGTATATTACACTGTGTCTAACTATAGTATATTACACTGAGTCTGACTATATTATATTACACTGAGTCTGACTATATTATATTACACTGAGTCTGACTATTTTATATTACACTGAGTCTGACTATATTATATTACACTGAGTCTGACTATAGTATATTACACTGAGTCTGACTATAGTATATTACACTGAGTCTGACTGTAGTATATTACACTGAGTCTGACTATAGTATATTACACTGAGTCTGACTATATTATATTACACTGAGTCTGACTATATTATATTACACTGAGTCTGACTATAGTATATTACACTGAGTCTGACTACAGTATATTACACTGAGTCTGACTATAGTATATTACACTGAGTCTGACTACAGTATATTACACTGAGTATGACTATACTGTATTACACTGTCATACTATAGTATATTACACTGAGTCTGACTATAGTATATTACACTGAGTCTGACTATAGTATATTACACTGAGTCTGACTACAGTATATTACACTGAGTATGACTATACTGTATTACACTGTCATACTATAGTATATTTCACTGTGTCTGACTATAGGATATTACACTGAGTCTGACTGTATTATATTACCCAGAGTCTGAAAAATTTATATTGCACTGAGTCTGACTTTAGTATATTACACTGAGTCTGACTATATTATACTACAATGAGTCTGACTATTGTATATTGCACTGAGTCTGACTTTAGTATATTACACTGAGTCTGAATATAGTATATTACACTGAGTCTGACTATTTTATACTATAATGAGTCTGACTATTGTATATTGCACTGAGTCTGACTATAGTATATTACACTGAGTCTGACTATAGTATTTTACACTGAGTATGACTATACTATATTGCACTGTCTGACTATAGTATATTACCCTGAGTCTGACTATAGTATATTACTCTGTCTGACAATATTATATTACACTGAGTCTGACTATATTATATTACACTGTCTGACTATACTATATTACACTGTCTGACAGTATTATATTACACTGAGTCTTACTATAGTATATTACCATAAGTCTGACTATGAGAGCACAGTTAGAAAGATATGGCATATAGAAGCAAACCGAATGGACATTATGAAAATGAACTGAGAGGTTGAGAGTAGAAGTTCAGGAGCAAAACCAAATAAAACAGTCAATTTTACAATAATTCTGTGTCCATAAAATGAAGATAGTAAGTATAAGCTGGAAGTAGAGGCCTAAGCATTGTTGTTCACTAATTTACCCCAAGTAGGGAAAGGATGGCGGGGTTGAAAAGTGATAAAGGGGAGTATATATATAAAAAACATGGGGGATTGGAAGAGATGCAGATAATTACATTGATGGAAGTTACAATCTATCTGCAATATTAAGCTGATCTACCCCCCAAAAAAAGAAGAAAAATAACAATTATTAAAATTAAAAAGATACAAAAATGAAAGGAAAAATAATAGAAAAATATATAAAATAAAAAGAGATAAACACAACAACAACAAAAATAGTCCGACTATAGTATATTACACTGAGTCTGAACTTAGTATATTACACTGAGTCTGAATATAGTATATTATACTGAGTCTGGCTATTTTGTACTACAATGAGTCTGACTATTGTATATTGCACTGAGTCTGACTATAGTATATTACACTGAGTATGACTATACTATATTGCACTGTCTGACTATAGTATATTACACTGCATCTGACAATATTTTATTACAATGAGGCTGACTATAGTATATTACACTGAGTCTGACTACAGTATATTAAACTGAGTATGACTATACTGTATTACACTGTCATACTATAGTATATTACACTGAGTCTGACTATAGAATATTACACTGAGTCTGACTATTTTATACTATAATGAGTCTGACTATTGTATATTGCACTGAGTCTGACTATAGTATATTACACTGAGTATGACTATAGTATATTACACTGAGTCTGACTATATTATATTACACTGAGTCTGACTATATTATAGTACTCTGAGTATGACTATTGTATATTACATTCGGTCTGACTATATTATATTACCCTGAGTCTGACCATAGTATATTACACTGAGTCTGACTACAGTATATTACTCTGAGTCTGACTATATTATATTAAATTGAGTCTGACTATATTATATTACACTGAGTCTGACTATAGTATATTACACTGCATCTGACCATAGTATATTACACTGAGTCTGACTATAGTATATTACATTTAGTCTGACTATATTATATTATACTGAGTCTGACTATAGTATTTTACACTGAGTCTGACCGTAGTATAATACACAGAGTCTGACCATAGTATATAACACTGAGTCTGACTACAGTATATTACACTGAGTATGACTATAGTATATTACACTGTCTGAATATACTATATTACACTGTCTGACAGTATTATATTACACTGAGTCTGACTATAGTATATTACACTGAGTATGACTATAGTATATTACACTGACTGACTATACTATATTACACTGTCTGACAGTATTATATTACACTGAGTCTTACTATAGTATATTACCATAAGTCTGACTATTGTATATTGCACTGAATCTGACTATATTTATTACATTGAATCTTACTATAGTAAATTACACTGTCTGACTATAGTATATTACACTGCATCTGACAATATGTTATTACACTGAGGCTGACTATAGTATATTACACTGAATCTGACTATAGTATATTACACTGAATCTGACTATAGTATATTACACTGAGTCTGACTATATTATATTACACTGAGTCTGACTATTTTATACTATAATGAGTCTGACTATTGTATATTGCACTGAGGCTGACTATAGTATATTACACTGAATCTGACTATAGTATATTACACTGAATCTGACTGTAGTATATTACTCTGAGTCTGTCTACAGTATATTACACTGAGTATGACTATACTGTATTACACTGTCATACTATAGTATATTACACTGAGTCTGACTATAGTATATTACACTGAGTCTGACAACAGTATATTACACTGAGTCTGACTATAGTATATTACACTGAGTCTGACTATAGTATATTACACTGAGTCTGACTACAGTATATTACACTGAGTATGACTATACTGTATTACACTGTCATACTATAGTATATTTCACTGTGTCTGACTATAGTATATTACATTGAGTCTGACTGTATTATATTACCCAGAGTCTGAAAAAATTATATTGCACTGAGTCTGACTTTAGTATATTACACTGAGTCTGACTATATTATACTACAATGAGTCTGACTATTGTATATTGCACTGAGTCTGACTTTAGTATATTACACTGAGTCTGACTATAGTATATTACACTGAGTCTGACTATACTATATTGCACTGTCTGACTATATCAATTAATCAATCAATCAATTTTATTTTATATAGCCCTTCTTACATCAGCTAATATCTCGAAGTGCTGTACAGAAACCCAGCCTAAAACCCCAAACAGCTAGTAATGCAGGTGTAGAAGCACGGTGGCTAGGAAAAACTCCCTAGAAAGGTGAAAACCTAGGAAGAAACCTAGAGAGGAACCAGGCTATGAGGGGTGGCCAGTCCTCTTCTGGCTGTGCCGGGTGAAGATTATAACAGAACCATGCCAAGATGTTCAAAAATGTTCATAAGTGACAAGCATGGTCAAATAATAATCAGGAATAAATCTCAGTTGGCTTTTCATAGCCGATCATTAAGAGTTGAAAACAGCAGGTCTGGGACAGGTAGGGGTTCCATAACCGCAGGCAGAACAGTTGAAACTGGAATAGCAGCAAGGCCAGGCGGACTGGGGACAGCAAGGGAGTCACCACGGCCGGTAGTCCCGACGTATGGTCCTAGGTGCTCAGGTCTCTCAGTTGGCTTTTCATAGCCGATCATTAAGAGTTGAAAACAGCAGGTCTGGGACAGGTAGGGGTTTCCGTGAACCGCAGGCAGAACAGTTGAAACTGGAATAGCAGCAAGGCCAGGCGGACTGGGGACAGCAAGGTGTCATCATGCCCGGTAGTCCTGACGTATGGTCCTAGGGCTCAGGTTCTCAGAGAGAAAGAGAGAACGAGAGAATTAGAGAGAGCATACTTAAATTCACACAGGACACTGGATAAGACAGGAGAAGTACTCCAGGTATAACCAACTAACCCCAGCCCCCGACACATAAACTACTGCAGCATAAATACTGGAGGCTGAGACAGGAGCGGTCCGGGAGACACTGTGGCCCCATCCGAAGAAAACCCCTGGACAGGGCCAAACAGGAAGGATATAACCCCCACCCACTCTGCCAAAGCACAGCCCCCGCACCACTAGAGGGATATCCTCAACCACCAACTTACAATCCTGAGACAAGGCCGAGAATAGCCCACAGAGGTCTCCACCACAGCACAAACAAAGGGGGCGCCAACCCAGACAGGAAGATCACGTCAGTAACTCAACCCACTCAAGTGACGCACCCCTCCCAGGGACGGCATGAAAGAGCACCAGCAAGCCAGTGACTCAGCCCTGCAACAGGGTTAGAGGCAGAGAGACCCCCAGTGGAGAGGGGAACCGGCCCGGCAGAGACAGCAAGGGCTGTTCGTTGCTCCAGAGCCTTTCCGTTCACCTTCACACTCCTGGGCCAGACTACACTCAATCATATGACCTACTGAAGAGATAAGTCTTCAGTAAAGACTTAAAGGTTGAGACCGAGTCTGCGTCTCTCACATGGGTAGGCAGACTGTTCCATAAAAATGGAGATCTATAGGAGAAAGCCCTGCCTCCGCTGTTTGCTTAGAAATTCTAGGGACAATTAGGAGGCCTGCGTCTTGTGACCGTAGCGTACGTATTGGTATGTACGGCAGGACCAACTCGGAAAGATAGGTAGGAGCAAGCCCATGTAACGCTTTATAGGTTAACAGTAAAACCTTGAAATCAGCCCTTGCCTTAACAGGAAGCCAGTGTAGGGGAAGCTAGCACTGAGTAATATGATCAAATTTCTTGGTTCTAGTCAGGATTCTAGCAGCCGATTTAGCACTAACTGAAGTTTATTTAGTGCTTTATCTGGGTAGCCGGAAAATAGAGCATTGCAGTAGTCTAACCTAGAAGTAACAAATGCATGGATTAATTTTTCTGCATCATTTTTGGACAGAAAATTTCTGATTTTTGCAATGTTACGTAGATGGAAAAAAGCTGTCCTTGAAACAGTCTTGATATGTTCGTCAAAAGGAGAGATCAGGGTCAAGGAGTAACGCCGAGGTCCTTCACAGTTTTATTTGAGACGACTTTACAACCATCAAGATGAATTGTCAGATTTAACAGAAGATCTCTTTGTTTCTTGGGACCTAGAACAAGCATCTCTGTTTTGTCCGAGTTTAAAAGTAAAAAGTTTTCAGCCATCCACTTCCTTATGTCTGAAACACAGGCTTCTAGCGAGGGCAATTTTGGGGGCTTCACCATGTTTCATTGAAATGTACAGCTGTGTGTCATCCGCATAGCAGTGAAAGTTAACATTATGTTTTCGAATAACATCCCCAAGAGGTAAAATATATAGTGAAAACAATAGTGGTCCTAAAACGGAACCTTGAGGAACACCGAAATGTACAGTTGATTTGTCGAAGGACAGACCATTCACAGAGACAAACTGATATCTTTCCGACAGGTAAGATCTAAACCAGGCCAGAACTTGTCCGTGTAGACCAATTTGGGTTTCCAGTCTCTCCAAAAGAATGTAGTGATCGATGGTGTCAAAGGCAGCACTAAGGTCTAGTAGCACGAGGACAGATGCGGAGCCTCGGTCTGACGCCATTAAAAGGTCATTTACCACCTTCACAAGTGCAGTCTCAGTGCTATGATGGGGTCTAAACCAGACTGAAGCATTTCGTACACATTGTTTGTCTTCAGAAAGGCAGTGAGTTGCTGCGCAACAGCTTTTTCTAAAATTTTTGAGAGGAATGGAAGATTCGATATAGGCCGATAGTTTTTTATATTTTCCGGGTCAAGGTTTGGCTTTTTCAAGAGAGGCTTTATCACTGCCACTTTTAGTGAGTTTGGTACACATCCGGTGGATAGAGAGCTGTTTATTATGTTCAACATAGGAGGGCCAAGCACAGGAAGCAGCTCCTTCAGCAGTTTAGTAGGAATAGGATCCAGTATGCAGCTTGAAGGTTTAGAGGCCATGATTATTTTCATCATTGTGTCAAGAGATATAGTACTAAAACACTTAAGTGTCTCTCCCGATCCCAGGCCCTCGCAGAGCTGTGCAGATCCAGGACAGCTAAGCCCTGGAGGAATACGCAGATTCAAAGAGAGTCCGTAATTTGCTTTCTAATGGTCATGATCTTTTCCTCAAAGAAGTTCATGAATTTATTACTGCTGAAGTGAAAGCCATCCTCTCTTGGGGAATGCTGCTTTTTAGTTAGCTTTGCAACAGTATCAAAAATAAATTTTGGATTATTCTTATTTTCCTCGATTAAGTTGGAAAGTAGGATGATCGAGCAGCAGTGAGGGCTCTTCGGTACTGCACGGTACTGTCTTTCCAAGCTAGTCGGAAGACTTCCAGTTTGGTGTGCGCCATTTCCGTTCCAATTTCCTGAAGCTTGCTTCAAAGCTCGGGTATTTTCTGTATACCAGGGAGCTAGTTTCTTATGACAAATGTTTTTCGTTTTTAGGGGTGCAACTGCATCTAGGTATTGCGAAGGTTAAATTGAGTTCCTCAGTTAAGTGGTTAACTGATTTTTGTCCTCTGACGTCCTTGGGTAGGCAGAAGGAGTCTGGAAGGGGCATCAAGGAATTTTTGTGTTGTCTGAGAATTTATAGCACGACTTTTGATGCTCCTTGGTTGGGGTCTGAGCAGATTATTTGTTGCGATTGCAAACGTAATAAAATGGTGGTCCGATAGTCCAGGATTTTGTGGAAAAACATTAAGATCTACAACATTTATTCCATGGGACAAAACTAGGTCCAGAGTATGACTGTGGCAGTGAGTAGGTCCAGAGACATGTTGGACAAAACCCACTGAGTCGATGATGGCTCGAAAGACTTTTGGAGTGGGTCTGTGGACTTCTCCATGTGAATATTAAAATCACCAAAAATTAGAATATGATCTGCTATGACTACAAGGTCTGATAGGAATTCAGGAAACTCAGAGAGGAACGCTGTATATGGCCCAGGAGGCCTGTAAACAGTAGCTATAAAAAGTGATTGAGTAGGCTGCATAGATTTCATGACTAGAAGCTCAAAAGATGAAAACGCCATTTTTTTTGTAAATTGAAATTTGCTATCGTAAATGTTAGCAACACCTCCGCCTTTGCGGGATGCACGGGAATATGGTCACTAGTGTAACCAGGAGGTGAGGCCTCATTTAACACAGCAAATTCATCAGGCTTAAGCCATGTTTCAGTCAGGCCAATCACATCAAGATTATGATCAGTGATTAGTTCATTGACTATGACTGCCTTTGAAGTGAGGGATCCAACATTAAGTAACCCTATTTTGAGATGTGAGGTATCACGATCTCTTTCAATAATGGCAGGGAATGGAGAGGTCTTTATCCTAATAAGATTGCTAGGGTGAACACCGCCATGTTTAGTTTTGCCCAACCTAGGTCGAGGGCACAGACACAGTCTCAATGGGTATGGCTGAGCTGACTACACTGACTATGCTATTGGCAGACTCCACTAAGCTGGCAGGTTGGCTAACAGCCTGCTGCCTGGCCTGCACCCTATTTCACTGTGGGGCTAGAGGAGTTAGAGCCCTATCTATGTTGGTAGATAAGAGGAGAGCACCCCTCCAGCTAGGATGGAGTCCGTCACTCCTCAGCAGGTCAGGCTTGGTCCTGTTTGTGGGTGAGTCCCAGAAAGAGGGCCAATTATCCACAAATGTTATCTTTTGGGAGGGGCAGAAAACAGTTTTCAACCAGGCGATTGAGTGCTGAGACTCTGCTGTAGAGCTCGTCACTTCCCTAACTGGGAGGGGGCCAGAGACAATTACTCGATGCCGACACATCTTTCTAGCTGATTTACAAGCTGAAGCTATGTTGCACTTGGTGACCTCTGACTGTTTCATCCCTAACATCGTTGGTGCCGACGTGGATAACAATATTCTATACTCTCTACACTCGCCAGTTTTAGCTTTAGCCAGCACCATCTTTAGATTAGCCTTAACGTCGGTAGCCCTGCCCCTGGTAAACAGTGTATGATCGCTGGGTGATTCGGTTTTAAGTCTAATACTGCGGGTAATGGAGTCGCCAATGACTAGGGTTTTCAATTTGTCAGAGCTAATGGTGGGAGCCTTCGGCGTCTCAGACCCCGTAACGGGAGGAGTAGAGACAAGAGAAGACTCAGACTCAGACTCGACTCGCTACATAATGGGAAAACCGGTTGAAGGTTTCTGTCGGCTGAATGAGCGACACCGGTTGAGCATTCCAACAGTATTTCCCTCCAGAAGCCATGAGAAAGTTGTCCGGCTGCGGGGACTGTGCGGGGGATTTATACTAACGTTACTGTCTGTACTTACTGGTGGCACAGACGCTGTTTCTTCCTTTCCTACACTGAAATTACCCTTGCCTAACGATTGCGTCTGAAGCTGGGCTTGTAGCACAGCTATTCTCGCCGTAAGGCGATCGTTCTCCTGTATATTATGAGTACAGCGACTGCAATTAGAAGACATCATGTTAATGTTACTACTTAGCTTCGGTTGTTGAAGATGTTGACGAACCATGTCCAGATAAAGCGTCCGGAGTGAAAAAAAGTTGAATAAGGGAAAAAAGTTGCGATGGAAAAAAGGAAAATAAAGTAAAATTGGCAGCTAAAGCGCACAGGAAAATGACTCTTCTGTCTCGGGATAAAACGTCCGGGGTGAAAAAGTTTAACGAAAAAAGATGAGTGAGGACAAAACTAAAAAGTTGGTAAATTTGTTGAACACAGAGATTGATTAAACGTTTATTAAAAGTAAAACGTGAATAGTTTGGCAGGTAGCCAAGTAGCAACAAACAGCACAGCAGC
Organism: Coregonus clupeaformis; assembly: GCF_020615455.1. Taxonomy (NCBI): domain Eukaryota; kingdom Metazoa; phylum Chordata; class Actinopteri; order Salmoniformes; family Salmonidae; genus Coregonus; species Coregonus clupeaformis. Next base: position 289,424 of record NW_025534062.1, read on the forward strand.
ACGGAGACAATGCGGAAGCGAGACGGAAGTCACGTAATCAGTCTTGCATATGCTAACCTCTCACCATATATTACCCTGAGTCCGACTATAGTATATTACTCTATCTGACAATATTATATTACACTGAGTCTGACTATAATATATTACACTGTCTGACTATACTATATTACACTGTCTGACAGTATTATAGTACACTGAGTCTTACTATAGTATATTACCATAAGTCTGACTATTGTATATTGCACTGAATCTGACTATATTTATTACATTGAATCTTACTATAGTAAA
>NW_025534063.1:0-145000 GCF_020615455.1 Coregonus clupeaformis
AGAAAGCCATCCTCCTCTTGTGTAGTATGGGAGAAAGATCCGGAAAGATCATGATTCTGGCATCTCCGTACTCTTGAGCTCTCCCTTTGCTTGGGCAGCAGAGAGGATGCGGACAGTGTCCTGGTACCGTAGAAATGTAATGACAAATGCCCTGGGTGCAACCTGGCCAGGCAGCGCCTCCGTAGGGTGCGATGGGCCCTCTCCATTTCCAGTGGGTGCGCGGAAGGGGGTAGATCCAGAATTTTGGGACTCCATTCCTGTAGAAAGGAGATGGCGTCTCTTCCCTCCACGGCCTCCGGGGAAACCTTGGAATCTCAAATTCAAGCACTTTTGGACATTTACGTAAGAATCTAATTTCGAGTTTAGAGATGGCGTCTTCCAACTTCTAGTGCTTTTTGAGCCACTTCCACGCGGATGTCCAGGATGGCAGCCTGTTGGTCAGCATGGTATTTTTGTAACTTTGTCACTCGTTCCCTTTGTGACTTTCTGGTCTTCGTGGAGTTTATCGACCAGCACATCAATTTTGCTGAGGCGTTCAGAAAGTGTCTCTTGGATTTTTGTTATACCCTTGTCCATCGCCATTCTGAACCATGCTGGTGCATCTTCTGAGCTAGCATCCGCCGAGACCGAAGAAGGGCTGTGAGACACTAGCGGTTCTGGGGGGCAGTGCCCCTGTGACAACAAGCTTGGACCCCTTGTGGCCCCTCTAAATGCGGAGTCTGAAATAATTATCACAGAATACATTTTTGCGATTATTAGACAGTGGCGAAGCGGAACACTAAAGTAACCCAACACATTTACTACTGGGACTCCTTTAGGCGGAACACAAACAGTATCGTACCACATGGATCTGCAAGTTTTTTACTATTCAGAAGTTGAAAGAAATTTGGCGCGAAAAATATAGTTCAAGCAGAAGAAGGAAATAAAGAGAGGTGAGCAACATGTTGAATATGTTGTATTTGTAACATCGTTAACTATTAAATGCATTACAGAAGTGGAACGTTAGATCAGCTAATGTTAACCTGTCCGTTTGTTACTTTCTTTGTGAATTAATTAACGAATTGGCTTGAATCCTGGGCTATGTATTCGTTTGCATTGTTTTTGGTTTAGTTTTGTAGCTAATTCTAACAGACAGGCATCGAAAATGTATGGCAATATGAAAAAGGGTATAATATTTGATCAAAAACGCATGTTGCTGAGTGCTTTTACTTAAACCACACTCAGTAAACGCATTGTAACGTTAAAAGGTTAGACATGAAAGCTAGCTACCTAGCGAGTCAGTTATTTTCAGTAAATGAATGAATAAGCTTGGTCCCCATTGCTTTTGCTCTATAGTTGTCACCAACATGAAGAGAAAAAAGGACTTCATGTTTCTTCCAAAGAAAAGACAAGGCAGAAAGTCAGACAGAGCCAGAGGGTTCAGGTGTGGAGAGAGCAAGAGAGAGCAGAGAGAGACAGCAGGAAGACCATTGGAGAGACTGAGAGTGATGTCAGCCAATCCCGGGAGGAGCCACCGGTGCAGCCAGTGATGAACATGGACCCAAGAACTCTGATGGGGGACAGGAGGAGGAGCTTCAAGGCGGCCTGGTACCACATCCACCCCTGGCTTCAATATTCAAACAAATCAGACTCTGGGTTTTGTTACGCCTGTCTCAGAGACTGGATTGGATTCAAAATTGGGTTTTAACAACTGGAAGAAGGCAACTTACAAAGACGGGGGGATTTGCAATTCATGCAAGGTCTGAGTGGCACAAACAAGCAACGATTACGTGGAGAGTCTATCAGAAAGCTGTAAAAAGTAATGCAACACTGGTAAATGCCCTAAACAAGGAACACAACAAACAGGTTCAAGAAAATGGGGACTAAATTAAAAACAATAGGAGAAGTACTACTACTTACAGCCACACAAAACATTGCAACAAAGAGGACACGATGAGTCTGCAGAGTCTGATAATAAAGGGAACTTCATTGGCAATCCTAGAAACAATAGCTAAGCATGACACAACTGTGGAAAAAAGGTTGACTTCCATTCATAATGCAAAATACACAAGCAAAGGGATTCAGAATGAGTTTCTGAGTTGTTTGGCAGACATGGTTCCAACAGAGATGATAGAAGAAGTGAAAGACAGTGAGGTCTTCAGCATAATGGCAGACGGAAAACAAAAGATGTTAAAACAAAAGGATCAGATATCTCCAGTACTCAGGTACTATTTCAGTGGAGCTGTCCATGAGAGCTGTCTCCACTTTGAATCGGCTGATCCACTAGATGCAGCAGGGCTTACTGACTAAATCATACACATATTAGAAAGTCATGGTCTTGAATACAAAAACAACCTAGTAGGCCAAGCATATGACGGTGCTTCAGTTATGAGTGGCAAGCATTCAGGCGTCCAGGCAACGCATTAAAGAACAAGCAAAGCCTTTTACCTCCACTGCAGTGCACACTGTCTAAACTTAGTTTTAGTGGATACAGTCAAAGCTGTCCCTGAGGTAGGACAGTTCTTCTCCTTACTAGAAAGACTGTATGTATTCACATCTGGGTCATATGTACATCAAAAATGGCTTAGCGTACAAAGAGAGATGTACCCAGGTGCACCTAGAGAGCTTCAGAGACTAAGTGACACTCGCTGGGCATGTCGATATATGGCTCTACATACTATTATGGATAGATTGCCTGCCGTTAAGCGAGTCCTGCAAGACATAGTCCAAGAACACAATGGTGACAGATCTGTTGAGGCACGAGGTCTGCTTGCACAGATAGATTTACAATTCATTGTGTTCCTTGTTCCACTCCATAAAGTTTTTGGAGAAGCAACATTTCTATCACAAATGCTACAGTCTTCATCACTTGACCTGTCAAAGGCTGTTGATTTAGTTGAAGCCTTAGTTCAAACTTTGAATGACTACAGGGATGAGTCATTTTTTTGATGACCTATGGAATGAAGTGTTGAACACAGCTGAGCAATGTGATACTGCAATACAGCCCCCCTGCAAAACCACCAAAAAAGCTAAGCTCTCAATTTAATGGAGACTGTGTACTCAGTACAGTAGGTCAGAGGTCAGATTCAGAAATAGATAAAGAGAGTTTTCGTACAACCTTTTTCTACCCTGTCTTAGATCAGATGCTCAATGAGCTCAACAGACGATTCTCTAGCAGAAACTGTGACATAATGAATGGTATCTAAACTCTAAACCCCAAAAGTGATGCATTTCTCAAAGAGAAGTCCCTGTTTCCATTTGCTAGAATGTATGAATCAAATATTGAGGACTTGGGGTATGAAACTATATCAGTTCAGAAGAATTTGACAAAGGAAAATCCAGAGTGGCATGCAGAGACCCTCCAGTGTAGTAGAGATAGCATTATTCATTCAGCCTTATAAATAAGTTTTCTTTCAGCGCTTTAAACTGTGTAGAATATCTATTTCAATCCCTGTTAGTACCGCTTCTTGTGAACAGAGTTTTTCTGCTCTAAAGCTGGTGAAAACGTATCTTAGGTCCACAATGTCAGATGAAAGATTAAGCAATTTAGGTGTATTAAAGTTTGAGTCAAGGAAGGCAAAGGCCTTGAATCCAGATGCATTTGCGGATCTTTTTGCAAGAAACCACAAAAACCGTAGAATACAGTTGATGTAACTGATAGTGAATATGTAATGCAAATGTCAAAATGTAATGTAAATAATAAATAGTTGATTATAAACATGGTCATTTGTCTATTAATGTCTGCAATGCAGTGAAGAAAACGACATGACAACAATAATGTGTGATGTAACTGGCCCCTCTAACAGTACAACTGGCCCCAGCCTGGCCCCTCCCACTGGGAATGTTCTAGAACCACCACTGCTGCTACGGCTACATTGGCCCAGTTATTGTTGAATAATAATGAAGCTAGGTCAATTCAATTCAAATAATATAGCTAGTAACTTCAAAATACTTACAGCTGAAATACACTGCCGTTTTCTTTGTGAACATGGTGAGATGGAGGAAGCCGCATCCACATGTAGAGTTGTGGGGGAGGGGACAAGTTTCCCAAATAGACACTGGCTTTGGATCAGGTTTGAATTCCCCCCACTAATGATCCTTGTTAGGTTTGGGGGAGGGGAAGCTGATCCTAGATCTGTATCTAGGGGAAACTTCACCCCAGCAAAGAGAGATGGGGGAAGAGGAGGAGAGAGAGCGTTGCTCTCAGGATTGACAGATCATGTACAAAATCTACCAGTAGGAAATTGGTGTCAGAATATAATATCTGACCTTTAGCAGTTCTAATGTCTTCATTTGCTCCATTTCATTAGTCTTGTTGATTGATTGCTGACATCTAGTTTCACAGGTGAGATGGTGTTGATGAAGAGCATCCATCCGTTTTAGTACTGCATTAATAGTAATGCATTCATAGACATATAGTTGATACTGGTGGTCCTACCCATCCCCCACTTCACTCCATTAACCCTACACTTGCTGCTCACATGGTGGTTTGTCTAAATGTATCTGACTTTAGGTCAGTTTTTAAGGTTCAGAAGGTAAAGATTGTGTTAGGCTGTGTCAGGAGCACTAGTGGTAGTGCTGCCGCTCCCAGATCACACATTGCCCTATATAAGTATATACTGTAGCAAGCTGAACTCAACACCTACCAATTACCACCTTCTGATCTCTTGGTGTAATGGATAAGGTGTTGGCTTGATAGTCGCTGGACCCGGGTTTGAGTCCCGGTTGGAGCTATCCCTTAATTCGTTACATTGGTGTCAGAAGTGGGATAGTGCCTGTGAGGCCATCAAAGAGGCGTGTACACGTGAGAGACTTGCTATAAAGAAGTGCGGGGGCATGCTCTCCCCAAGGAAGGGGGTAATGTAGCGACCTTAATCCAACACCTAGCCACATCATCGAGAGGTTCGGACCTCTTGGCGTAGCGCTTGTTGGGTTCTGACTTCTAAACATGAAATAGACTTATTCATGTCACTGAGGGAGAGAGGGGAATGTATAACGTTTCCATTTTGTCAGGATATGTTATTGTTAGCCATCAGGGATCCTATTGGAGGAGAAGAGATACAGTCTGGTACAAGTCAACATGACAGCCGTGAGTTGGGGAGGAGTGAGCAATTTGGGCAGAGGTCAGGTTAGATGAAGTGAGGAAGAACATATATCACTCATCTTCTGGATAGCAACAGAGGTGTATTGGCTGTTCAGATGTGGAAGGAGGGGCTCAGCATAGGAGAAAGGGTTAAATACCAGTGCTTGTGTGAATATGTTCTTTGTCTTATGCAGCTGTATGATCCAATGGGTGAATAAACTTGGTTTGAGCTTTACTAAACGTCCCTGAGTTTTATGAGGTTCATTTAGAACCTAACACGCTTAAGGTGTTGGCTTGACAGTTGATGGACCCAGGTTCAAAACCTGTTTGGGGCTACCCCCTGAATTCACTACAATATATTTGTTTGCCTACGGGCAGGGAGACCCGGGTTTGAGACGAAAGGGGCATTACACCGTTGCTGTTTGCAAAAAAAACACTACATTGGTGGAATCAGTGGAATGGTGCCTTGGGAGAGGTGTGCACATTTCATGGGCGGGATCTGTACCCAGGTGTCCCATGGGAAAAACCAGTGTCTTGACCATTAGACCAAGATGTAATGTAATGCCCTCTTGAGCTGAGGGTGACACTGATTTTGAAGTTGAAGGCAGGACTACCTCATTACCAGATCATGAGACAGACTCATGTTTTCTACACACATGGGATAGTGTAAAAGGAACTTTGCCTAGGAAGCCCATGCTAGAAGTGTTAGGAGGTGGAAGTTAGAGAATTAGTCCAGTAACTGAAAGGTCACTGGTTTGAGTCCTGAGCCAGACAACAAAACGTGGGATTGGATCTGAACTGGCAGATCTGTGACCAACCCCCCTTCAGAAAGACAAATTCCCTTTGTTCCCTGTAACATGGACTAATAAAGTTGTACTGTGCTGTGCTGTGCTGCACTTTATTGAACAGAACCTGAGAGTCCAGCATGTCAGGGGATGGGGTGGGTGGTGGGGGGGGTGAGAGCAGCAGTGGGGGGATGGGTAGCTAGTCGATTGGCTAGCCTGGGAGCCACAACTGCCAAGAGAAATTCAATCTACCCCTTTTTATCAGCCAAGCCAACATACTGTTTTACACACCATTTTTGTGGACTGTTAATGTTTATATTTAAAATCAACACTGAGCTTTTCATGTTATAATCTGTTATTTATCAAATCTGATAGTAAGAGGTTAACTGATTTAATAGTTCAATATTGAAACCATATACAATATGCACTAGAAATGGTTGTAATGAAAACCTGGGACACTCCTATAGGCCGATGGAATTATGATGGGGGGGAAATTATGTATTTCTGAAAGATATCAAGTAATTTAGGATTTTAAGTAAATTCTTGCGTGGGAAACTGCAGTCTGGTTTGTTTGTCTGAGTGAACAGAGCAGTTGGGGGAAGGGAATACACATACAATGTTTCAATCTCCAACTGTCTTGTTTCACAGACTCCTGTGAGAGAGAATATAGTAGACGGTTGCTGTCAAAAAGTGATTGGTGAGTTTTCCTGTGTCCTGTGTTTATGACCTTTTAAGGACATCCTGTCCGGATGTTCTCTTCACTATTTAGGGTGTGCTTATGTAACTTGATAGTGCAGCTGTTTCTTTGAAGTAAAGCACATTGATGAGGAATATATGATCTATTATGCTGTGAGAGAAAGAGCACATATTTACCTGATTTGTTAAATATTAATAGTTAACAATGAATATGATTAACAATAGTAGAGACATTTCTTAACTACCAATGCTGTGCTTTTGGTAAGGATGGTTCCCTCTAGCTCCCTGCAGCTGGTCTGGGCGTGTAGTCAAGGACATGGGATAGAGATCAACTGGAGGAACAGGTAGACCTGGATTGTTTCAATTTCTCGTTGCTTCCACACAGCCACAAGAAGAAAACATGGTGGCTCCTGATCTGCCAGGGGAGGGGCATGCTTGTATGAAAAAGCAGAGATTGTTTTGGACAATTTGCAGAACTTATGAAGAGCTATACAAATCCTGTTGACTCTGTATTAACTTCTGCCTGCAATTGCATAACTAAAGATATTTTACATATACTCAGAAGCCGTGTCATTTTCTAGTTTAAAGTTTAAAGTTTGTTTAAGAATATGAGAATATCAGCACTGTGCAAAGAACCCTCTACAACATGTTTGAAATAAAAAGTAATGGCCTGGTGATTGATGTGTCATGTACTGACCTAGTTGAACTTGAAGTTTGAACTGTTTGAAAAATTTGAAACAGTTGGGAATTTTTTTGTAGTGAACTTATGGAGCTGCTGTGTAGTGAGCTTGTGACCCCTTGTAGAATGAAAAAGTATTTTCTGGGTAGGTCTGCCTGAGTATAAGTAAGTGTTAGACTTGTCCTGTGAACACTACGAGCGACAAGAAACCTCAAGAGAGATGAACCACAGAAAACTCCAGAAAACACGTCTCCTAGACCAATTCTAGGTGTGTTGTGTCCTTCATGTCTGGGCCACAAGGACAAAACCATCGATGCCATTCTTTATGATGCACCTGATTGTTTTAATGGTGGGATTGATATGAGTGGAGGCCAACCGGACGATTCAACAGTGAAGATTTTCACACACAGCTGTCTCAACAACCTTTTTCAGCCAAAAACCGGGAGTTTTTCTCCTGCGTTTCGCATGAGGGAATGGCTTAAGATAAGACTTGCTCTATGTCAGATCTAAAAGGCCCTGAATGGAACATCCCTGTCTGGGTACGCACTGGAAGAGGAAGTGTGTGGGCCAGATGATTTGAAAGTCATACGAATCTCTTCAGTAGCGTATAGTCCAGACTCCAAAGTGGCAATTTTAGGTTGTTCTGAATTCGACAGCGCAAATGCCACCAAATCTGTTATTTCGTATGTATTTTCAAACGCTTGCACAGAGGTCAACTATTTTGTGCCTGTCTTTAGCTTCAAGTGGCGAGATTGGTTTTATGGTGCTTGATATGATGAAACAAGTGCAACAGTTTTTCCACCATCGTGAACATTTACGAAGATGGTCCCTTCTGTCCTCAAGACAGAACTTGGGCTTATCGGCAAGAAGGTTGATCTATCATCGAAAAGAAAACATGTGAAACCTTGAAGGCCATGGAGAGCCTGCGTGGAAGAGGCAACGTCTGAGTCCCTCACAGCTTGAAGACGGGGATTTGGAGACTGATGGGGGTGTCGGGTTACAAAAGGCCCCTGAAAAGGAGAAAAATGCTGATTCTGCTTTTTTTCTAAGAAAAACATGATTATAATAATCATACATTTAAACATGTATTGTTTAGTAAGGTGCAGTATTGTGTAATAATACAGTTTATGATCCATATAAAGGTTTAGTAGTAAACATTAGTGTCATAGTTTAATATTCAATATTGTTTAGTGAACTTTAATCACTTATATATAAATGCTTCCATTTTTGTAGCAACATTTTAGAAGAAAATAAAAGGTTTGAAAGAAAATTGTATTTACCTTCAATGAATTACAGCGTCTCTCTCTCTCTCTCTCTCTTTCTCTTTCTCTCTCTCTCTCTCTCTCTCTCTCTCTCTCTCTCTCTCTCTCTCTCTCTCTCTCTCTCTCTCTCTCTCTACACAAGAGCCATTGGTTCCTTGGGTTGTGTGTGTGGTGTGTCTTTAAAACAACTGTTTTTTAAACCGGTTGAATTTACCTTTTAGAAAGAGTTCTCAGCTATCCATATTTTAATGTTCAACAGTTTGCTCATCTAGGGGGTCCCATACAAACAAGGGAACTGAATGTACACATGGGGTCCCCCAAGTGTCTTTGAAACTACTTTTTTAAAAACTTACCTTTAACCTTTTAAAAAGAGCTCTCAGGGGGCGTCCGGGGATGTCCGGGAGGCGTCCGAGGATGGAATGTCCAGTGGATGTCTCAGTCAATTAAAAACAAAAAAAGGTAACTGTATTCTTAAGATGTCCCGTTTTACTGCTGACCTAAACAGATCCATTTCACCCCATAAAAGAGCGTCCGTGGGATGTCTCAGTCAACCAAGAAAAAAGACCCAGAGGACCAGAAGGCCTGAAGACATACATCTTAAAGAGACTCCTTGAATCATTTATTCCTCATGGAGCATTTTGAAGGTGAGTTGAATTTTCAATATGATGAAGGCTTCTATATATAGCTATGCATATATATATATATATATATATATATATATATATATATATATATTATTTATGTTGTATAATATAAATGAATGTTTTTAATAATGTATTGTATAAAATGATATAGTATATAATGAATGAGATGTTGTGTTATTGATTTTTTTAAACGAGAATGGACTCTACCTACATATGTATATATCCTACTGTTTATACCAAACAAATGTCAATTTTATGTGACATGTCTCAAGGTGTCTCAGAACCAATGAAAAATGCATGCAAAACCAAGTCTCTACTCAAGAGTGGACCACTGGCTCCACCTAGTGGATGTACAGTTACATCACAGTTATAGAAACAAATGACTAGTCAGATTGTGATTATGTGTGTGTGTGTGTGTATCTAGAATGTTAGTATATTATATATAAAATATATATATATATATATACCTACATATGTATTTATCCTACTGTTTTTACCAAACAAATTTCTATGTTATGTGAAGTGTCTAATCAAGACTGGACCACTGGCTCCACCTAGTGGATGATCAGTTACATCACAGTTGTAGAAATAAATTACCCAGCACGTATAGTATACTATTCTATATCCCTCTCTCAATGGATAACAATTCACTCAATGGATAACAATGGGTTTTTAAATATTTAACAGTATTTCAATATTTGGTTTTTGCAGACATTTTAAGACTGGGTGACATACAATTTTCAGGTAATTAATATTATTATTTTATTTTTTTTATTTTTTTTAAGGGGGTAGATCAGCTTAATATTGCAGATAGATTGTAACTTCCATCAATGTAATTGTCTGCATCACTTCCAGTCCCCCATGTTTTTTATATATATACACACACACATATTTACATTTACGTCATTTAGCAGACGCTCTTATCCAGAGTGAGTGAGTGCATACATTATTTTATTTTTTTCTCCATACTGGCCCCCCGTGGGAATCGAACCCACAACCCTGGCGTTGCAAACGCCATGCTCTACCAACTGAGCTACATCCCTGCCGGCCATTCCCTCCCCTACCCTGGACGACGCTGGGCAAATTGTGAGCCGCCCCATGGGTCTCCCGGTCGCGGCCGGCTACGACAGAGCCTGGATTTGAACCAGGATCTCTAGTAGACCACTGAGCCACTCGGGAGATAATACACATACATATACACACACACACACACTATATATATATATATATATATATATATATATATATATACACACATACATACACACATACAGTGAGGGGAAAAAAAGTATTTGATCCCCTGCTGATTTTGTGATTGACAGTTCTTTTGTGTTTCTTCCATTTGCGAATAATCGCACCAGACTGTTGTCACCTTCTCACCAAGCTGCTTGGCGATGGTCTTGTAGCCCATTCCAGCCTTGTGTAGGTCTACAATCTTGTCCCTGACATCCTTGGAGAGCTCTTTGGTCTTGGCCATGGTGGAGAGTTTGGAATCTGATTGATTGATTGCTTCTGTGGACAGGTGTCTTTTATACAGGTAACAAACTGAGAATGTGCACTTCCCTAATATAAAAAGGCTTATCAGGACTGATAAGAAGACAGGATGAAGTAGCATGCTGTGTCTCAACTAACAATGTTATGCAGACTTTCTTTAGAAAAGGTGAAGGTTTGTCTGCCAGACCTACCAGGAGAATCTGGACATTTTCTGCGACTTGGAGACTATGTGGTGGTAAAGGATTAAGGAAGTCATTGATGGACAACACCCAAGTGGGAAGGTTAGTAATAGGGGTTGATGGCTACCTTGATGGAGGGGCAAGTAAGAGAGAGAGATTCCTAGATCTATATGTACCATTGTAGGACTTTTCTAACGCAGAGGAGGAAGGTGGCACCGCTTCGGCGGAGCATTGTTTTTGTTTTGTCTGTGTGTTTTTGCAGCAGAGACTATTGGTACGCTGATAGAAGGATACACTCCACAGAGAGACGGTGATAAATGGAGAAGGACTCTGCATGATCAGAGAACTAGTGAAGGAAGAAGGTTCATGCATCATCACCCAGTCTACACCAACGGAGGTATGGATAGAGGGGAGATTGAACAGGTATCATGTCAACCGATGCTACAGAAGGCTACGAGGAAACTGACGATCTGGAGATGATAGTAGGTATATACACTGCTAAAGTGATAGTATTGAGAATGCATTGAGATAATGATCTGTATTTATTTTCAGGATGAGGAAAGTCATAATTGAATTATGAATGTTTATAATGTATGTTAATATAAGTATACATTCTGAAAGTTGTAATGGGTGATTAAGTTGAGAGTCATTAGGATAAGAAAGTGAATAAGAATTGTCATTTTAAATTTGGTTGAGTTAAGTAATTTGGTTGGTTATAATTTATAAGATTAATGAGTGATTTAAGTGAATTATTAGTATGTATAAGCATAGAAATGTTTTCTATAGATATTAGGGGTTTAAACAGTGATACATTAAGGTCATGTCTTAGGATACATTTATATGGTTTATTGAATAGACATTGTTGACTCATACTGTTTGAAACATGGAAGTTAAAGTGAGGATTGTGAATGGAATCATGAATATGTTGATTAATTGGGTTAAAGTATTAACATATTAGTAATGATATAGATTTGAAGTATGGGGTGATATTGATATGGATGTTTAGAGTGGTAAATATCTATGTTGATAGGCAAGTAATTAATTGGTTATTATCATGGGGTTATGATATTTTCATATGATGTGAATTTGGTTGAATTATTAAAGCAGGAATAGTCTAGGGATGTGATGATGTAACAGGGAGTGATAATAGAGTGTTATAATGTGTATGTTATATTAGGTATATTAGGAGGACAAAGGCAGAGTTTAACATTGTATATTTTAACAATCATGGGTTTTTAAGAATTGGGTCTGAGATGTTAATCATTAGCATTGGATGCTATTGTATTAATATTAGGAGGATATGGTAATTTGAATGCTGTTGAAGTCTTTTCCAATGTTTTTTAGTGGTAATTCCATAGGAACATGGATGGCAAGTATTATATGTCCTCTAGTGGCAATAGTACTTACTGTAGCTATAGTTATGGGGTGTTGTTTTCACATTTTTCGGGGATTGATTTTAAGATCTGTACAAACGATTACTAACATGGCAGTTATTACAGCTAGAGATGTATCAGTTAATGTTAATGCAAGGAGGGAAAGGACTAATTATTATTCTATGTCGTTGTATTTCAGTTTAGAGTACATTGAATGTTCCTCATTCAGGACTAGCTCTCTCACTCTGACCTTATTATGGTCTGAATCATAGATATGACTATTGCCAAATTATAAAATTCTTCATAATTATCAGTATTATAAATTACCCTCAACTCTGTATAATAAATTACCTTAAATTCCTCATCCTATGCCTCTTGGCTTTCCAGTGTGGGTGATCAATTCACACTAGAAAGTCAAGACAGAGTTCAGAGGTCATTCAAACCCTTCAAAGAAGTGTTCCATTCTATAGTATAAACTAAGTATTAACCACAGTCAAAACATTTCGTAAATGTTTTGCATCCCCAGTGTACAGTAAGTCCTCATTACATTTCTTCTCAAAATAAATCACGTGTTTACCCAAAACTCACATATAAAACCAAAAACTTCAGAAAGTTCCATGTGTGTGTTCGTTTAAGACTTATCATCTTTGACCCGTTAAAACCCCCTGAAATCAAAATAACAACCCTATATAACCATTATAATAGGTGGGTTGTGTGTGGTTATTTGAAAAACCCTATTGGAAAACAACAAACAAAACTAGCCAGGCCTTATTTAATTTGGTAGCTCCCTCTTATGACCTAATTATAAGACTGCCGAATTTTACTAACTGCTCCCCCTAGCCCACAGACTTTTGAAACATCCCAATGAGAGATAAGAAAATCCCCCTTTTCCTGGAAGAGAAAGTATACATTTCGTTAACATCCAATTATAATCAGCAATCCAAAAATATTAATTTCACACAAAACATGATACAGATATACCCTGTCCTCACATCAATAATCGTTTGTTTCCATCTAATTCCTCATAACTACTCCAGCAGAAGATTACATAAAATCTCTCAAAAGATGAAACTCAAGGTTCTTTGAGTTTAGTATTTTTAATTAATTTCAGAGCTACCTGATTACTCTTTATACCTCATTCTTTTTAATTCTCACAATGATTATCAAACCCCCAAAATCGGCCATTTCATCCCATATCATATTACTATCTACCCCTTAGATTGTTTCTTTCACTAAACATAATATTTGAGACATTCACAAATATATTCACTAACTACGGTGAAGAATCAATGATATTCCAAGGGTCGATTAAAAAGTTGTTTGAGGTGATCTCCTACATCTTCCTTAACATACCACGTTTCATTGAGTTGACTACACCTTCTAATATTAACCTATAACCCCTTTTTGGTAATGTAATAATCTCCACTTGTTGCATTGATGTTTTAAAATAAAAACCCATTGTTTAATAAATTCAGAACGTACAAAAAATGTGTACTACTCCATCAGCATAATAGTAAAAACGACCTCCCATTGTTCAACGTACCAGAAACAGATTATCGTTTTTAGAATTAATTAGCTGTCTGCATAACTCACTGATGGTTAAACAGACTATAGAATTTAATAATAATAATAAACAAATTGTCAAAGAACGTTCCATATTCAACTATTCAGATATCTGCTCCACATTACCCCCTGCATCCTTTACATCCTGATATAGCACAGCAAGCACTACTCTCTTTCACCCGCTTACTAAATCATGGCATCAGTCAATTCTATCCACAAACCACTACTACCTAATAACATATTTGCATTGACCTTACTAGAAATAATGATTTTAATACCAGTCTACTCAAACAATCCAATGCAACACTTCTCATCTCCCAATTAACCTACTTTCCTTTTAACACAGAAAACCCTCTACAATCTCTATTATCCTCTACTGCTGTCTTTCCATCTAACGGTACTTTAGCAGGTTACAAATTATTGTTAAGTTATAGTCAAAACACATAAAACCTCCATTCACAGAGATGCCACTGAAACTACTATGTTATCCAATGCCACTATGGTTTGGTAGGACAATCTCTTTCGTATAATCTTATCAATTAAATCAGTGATTCAGGTCAACAGCATCAATGTAACAGTTTTGCTTCCTTCCCTACATGGTCTTGAACCAGGGACCCTCTGCACATATTAACAGCAGTCATTCAACAAAAGCCGCGACCTTGCAGAGCGAGGCAAACAACTACTTCAAGGTCGCAGAGCAAGTTACGTCACCAATCTAAACGCTACTAGTTAACACCACTAACTAGCTAGCCATTTCTCACCGTTAACACTCACCACCCTTTTACCTCCTCCCTTTCCGCAGCAACCAGTGATCCGGGTACACCAAACTGAACCCATTATGACACTTACAGCTCTCTCACGTTCAGCCAACCCCAGTTGCTAACACCCACAGATCAATAATACCTAGAAACTCTCCAAACAACAAATAAAAACCATTCTCAAACAGCGTTCTGCCTTTACCTCTATCGTAGGGTTTAAAAACTAACTTTACAACTTTAACAATCCTAGATGGCTGTAGTAGCTTCATGTTTGGGTTCAGTTTATCTGTTAGGATATTGGGTCAGTAATATTTCTGTAGTTACCTCAGCTAAAAGTTTCTATATTCCTCAGTTAATGTTATCTTTCATACTCTGCTTCTTTCCAACACTGCTTTTTTATCCCTGCTGTTTTTTAATAGTCTTTTTATTCTCTTTGTCCCGTTGCTTCACTTCCCATTAAGAAAACACCCGCTTCCCTGTGCTTCATCACTATCCTATTAGTATCCCCTGTTATCAACTAAGATCATAGCCACCCTCTCTTCCCTGTGCTTCATCACTATACTATT
Organism: Coregonus clupeaformis; assembly: GCF_020615455.1. NCBI lineage: Eukaryota > Metazoa > Chordata > Actinopteri > Salmoniformes > Salmonidae > Coregonus > Coregonus clupeaformis. The sequence goes on from NW_025534063.1 coordinate 15,062, forward strand.
AGTATCCCCTGTTATCAACTAAGATCATAGCCACCCTCTCTTCCCTGTGCTTCATCACTATCCTATTAGTATCCCCTGTTATCAACTAAGATCATAGCCACCCTCTCTTCCCTGTGCTTCGTCACTATCCTATTAGTATCCCCTGTTATCAACTAAGATCATAGCCACCCTCTCTTCCCTGTGCTTCATCACTATCCTATTAGTATCCCCTGTTATCAACTAAGATCATAGCCACCCTCTCTTCCCTGTGCTTCATCACTATCCTATTAGTATCCCCTGTTATCAACTAAGATCATAGCCACCCTCTCTTCCCTGTCCGTATATCTATTAGTATCCCCTGTTATCAACTAAGATCATAGCCACCCTCTCTTCCCTGTGCTTCGTCACTATCCTATTAGTATCCCCTGTTATCAACTAAGATCATAGCCACCTCTCTTCCCTGTGCTTCATCACTATCCTATTAGTATCCCCTGTTATCAACTAAGATCATAGCCACCCTCTCTTCCCTGTAACACCCTCTCTTCCCTGTGCTTCGTCACTATACTATTAGTATCCCCTGTTATCAACTAAGATCATAGCCACAGCTCTTATGAAACCACCAATCCACCATTATTGGAAGTCAGCAGATCTGGGTAACTGTCCTTTCTGAGTAGGCTACAAGTAACAAACCAAACACTTGCTGTGTTTAGTTGATCAGCATATATTGAATTTGTATCCATAGTATTAATATCCAATTTATTGATTGACATTACGTCACCATTTTCAATTGTTTAATCTAGCAAAGCATTAGGCAACGCAAAAAAATGAATAACTCGAAATTGTCTCGCTATTCCTGTTAAATAATTGTGTCTTTCAATTTGAACCAATCACGTTGCTAAATCTTCCATTCTACATCAACAAACCAAATACTTTGTAGTATCTGTCTAAGAAACACATACCAACAGTTGAATTACCCTCAGAAACCCAGATTGGTTTACTCTATGCCATTTACCCAATGCTATTGAAATGGCAAATAAATCCCACAAATAGCCCAATTACACTGGTGTGTTATGTTATAAGTTACGTCTATAAATTCCACTCCTTATGGGTAGTTCATTTCTTAAACCTTATCTCTATCAAATTATCCATCAACGGCTCAAACTCAGAAAACCTTTATTTATTATTTCCCCCCCTTGACGTACGTCTACGTTAGGGTGAGCAAGTTAATACATACATATTATTCAAATGATCACTTTATCACCTCTCTAGTAATCGATTACACACACATAAAATTCATCCTATTTTCACATCGTCACATACTCCATATAGAACATTAGAAACTCCTAGGTACTCACATCAAACAATCCTTTCCTGTTTTTTTTTTTTTCGTTTCTTAATCGACACAAATCAACATCTTCAAACAAACTCCCAGCGGAACCAAAACAACCAGACTGTAGTGTCAAGGACACTGACCTTCCTGTCATTGGATCCTCACCAATTCTCTAACCTTCAGGAAACTCCGTCAAAGTCAAGCCTCTCATTAAAACATAGACTTTTCCACTACACTCTAAAATAACCTCACGCTCTCCATACCACTCCTTGATATTATATGATTGGCATTGGTGTACGGAACCACAATATAATGTTATATCAAAGCTTATTATCCAAACTTCTATCAAATGATCATACACATTCATATAATTTATTATGCACTCTTTCAGATTAAAACGACTTCCTGCTCTTTGTTCATAAAATAGCCGATGTTGTTCCATGTACCTCGACGCCATCTGGTGAACAAAAAATGGTGGCATTGAGTTTACTTAAAAGGTCTCTTCCCATTAACACCATAGGAGTTGCAGCACTTCCTATACATGAATGTTGAAAAATAATATCTTCCAAATCAATTTGTAATGGGAGAGATATAGGATCACTGTCACGGTTTCGGCCGAGGCGGCTCCTCCTCCTTGTTCGGGCAGGTTTCGCCGGTCGTCGTCTCCGGAGTTCTAGCTGCCACCGCTCGATGTTTCTTGTTTGTTTGGTTTTGTCTGTTAGTCACACCTGTTTTGTGTTAGGTCTCAATTAGCACCCTATTTAGTTTCCGTGTTGTTAGGTTTGTGTTGTGTGTGATTGTTCGTGTCGTGGTTGCGCTACCCGTTCTGCACGCTTATTTTCATGAGCTTCCTCCTTGTTGTGTGAGGAGAATTTACGCACCTGTGTGTGCGCTTGTTTATACGCCAGTGTGCGTCTTTTGCCTCCGGGCTGTTTTGGATTACTTTTCGTGCTCAGTAAAGTCTTGTTGGATTTACCCTCTGCTGCCTGCGCCTGATTCCACACCACACCCATTCACAGCACCGTGACAGAATCACACACCATTAGATGGAATCAGCAGGAGCACCCGTTCGACCCCATGGAGGAGCGTCTCCTTGGACACGAGCACCGGATCAACCGTATCGGCCACGCCCTGGAGGGCGTCATGGACACCCTTCGTCGATGGGAGACCAGCGGGGTTCCCATAGCCCCACCTATCGCACCATCACCTTCACCACCGGATTACCAGCCCGTCCATCGACCGGAACCCAGTGGGATTCGGCTCTCGCTCCCGAGGGCGTACGACGGCACCGCTGCCGGGTGTCAGGGTTTCCTCCTACAAGTGGAGCTCTACATTGCCACCATACACCCGGCGCCCTCGGGATACGAGAGCGTTTCCGCCCTCATCTCCTGTCTCACCGGCAAGGCGTTGGAGTGGGCCAACGCCGAGTGGAGGGGAATAGACGCCGCCACAGTCACCTATGCGGAGTTCTCCCGTCGCTTCCGTGCGGTCTTCGACCATCCACCAGAGGGGAGAGCGGCGGGGGAACGTCTATTCCACCTCCGACAGGAGATGAGGAGCGCTCAGGCATTCGCGCTGGAGTTCCGGACTCTAGCGGCTGATGCGGGGGTGGAATGAGAGGGCCCTCATAGACCACTTTCGATGTAGCCTTCGGGAGGACGTCCGCAGGGAGTTGGCCTGCAGGGACAGTACACTAACATTTGACCAGCTGGTGGACATGGCCATTCGACTGGACAACCTGCTGGCGACCCGCGGACGTCCCAGGTGGGGGCCTCCCATTCCAACCTCCAGCGCCTCCGAGCAGTGTCCGATGGAGCTTGGAGGTGCTGGCGCTAGAGGGAGCAGAGGTAGGAGCCCGAGGGGGGCAGTCTCCTGCACCAAGTGTGGGCGCGGAGGGCACACCGTGGCTAGGTGCTGGGGAGGGTCCCCTGGTGAGGGAGAGAGCAGGTCATACAGTGGGGAGCCCACCCAGGTGAGTAGGCGCCCTACTTACCCAGAGCTTTCTGTCGTTCACATTACCTTACCTGTTTGTTTCCCACAGGTTGCACCTCGGTCCCAGCATAAGGCGCTAGTCGATTCAGGCGCAGCTGGGAATTTTGTAGACCGGAGATTCTGTGTTAAGTTAGGGATTCCCCCTTCTTCCAGTCGAAAAACCCTTTCCTGTACATGCCCTAGATAGTCGTCCGTTAGGATCTGGGTTGATTGGGGGAGGTCACAGCGCCACTTAGGATGATGACGCAGGGGGTCATGAGGAGACGATACAACTCTATCTTATCGACTCTCCTGCGTATCCGGTGGTACTGGGGGCTTCCCTGGTTGATGACCCATGATCCTACTATTTCGTGGCGAGAGAAGGCTCTTAAAGGGTGGTCTGCTCAGTGTGAGGGGTTATGTCTGGGTGTTTCCGTAGGGGCGACCTCAGTGGAGAGTCCGAACCAGATGCCAGCACTGCACATTCCTCCTGAGTATGAGGATTTGGCGCTCGTGTTCAGTAAGACCAGAGCGGCACAGTTGCCACCTCATAGACAGGGGGATTGTGCGATAGACCTCCAGACAGGAGCAGCGCTTCCAGCGAGCCATGTGTATCCTTTGTCACAGGAGGAGAAAGGGCAATGGAGACTTACATTGCCGAGTCTCTGGGACAGGGATACATACGGGCCTCCACTTCTCCCGCGTCCTCGAGCTTCTTTTTGTGAAGAAAAAGGATGGAGGTTTGCGTCCGTGTATTGATTACCGCGGTCTCAATCAGGTGACGGTGAAGTACAGCTATCCACTTCCTCTGATTGGGACCATGACGGAGTCCTTACACGGGGCAAGGTTCTTCACAAAATTGGATCTCAGGAGCGCATATAACTTGGTGCGCATTAGGGAGGGCGATGAGTGGAAGACAGCATTTAGTACTACATCCGGCCATTACGAGTATCTCGTCATGCCATATGGGTTAATGAATGCTCCATCAGTCTTCCAATCGTTTGTAGACAAACTTTTTCCGGGACATGCAGGCGCAGGGAGTAGTGGTGTACATAGATGATATTCTTGTGTACAGTGCTACTCGGGCCGAGCATGTAGCCCTGGTGCGCAGGGTATTGAGGAGACTGTTGGAGCATGACCTGTATGTCAAAGCTGAGAAATGTCTGTTCTTCCAGGAGTCAGTTTCCTTTTTGGGTTACCAGTTGTCTGCGTCAGGGGTGAGAATGGAGGTGGACCGAGTGTCCGCCGTGCGTAATTGGCAAACCCCAACTACGGTTAAAGAGGTGCAGCGGTTCTTGGGTTTTGCGAATTACTACCGGAGGTTTATCCGGGGTTTTGGACAGGTGGCAGCTCCCATAACGTCTCTTCTGAAGGGGGGTCCGGTGCGCTTGCAGTGGTCAGCTGAGGCGGACAGGGCCTTTGGGAGACTGAAGGACCTGTTTACCTCGGCCCCGGTGTTGGCGCACCCGGATCCCACTTTATCCTTCCAAGTGGAGGTGGACGCGTCTGAGGCCGGTATCGGGGCAGTTCTTTCTCAACGATCCGGTACACCATCTAAGCTCCGCCCCTGTGCTTTTTTATTCTAAGAAGCCTCAGTCCGGCGGAGCGGAATTATGACGTGGGGACAGGGAGCTGTTAGCCGTAGTACAGGCCCTAAAGGTGTGGAGGCATTGGCTTGAGGGGGCTCAGCACCCTTTCCTCATTCTGACCGACCATCGTAACTTGGAGTACATTCGGGCAGCTAGGAGACTGAATCCTCGCCAGGCTCGATGGACTATGTTTCTCGCCCGGTTTGTTTTCAAGATCACTTACATCCCTGGGTCCCAGAACGGGAAGGCAGATGCTCTGTCCCGTCGGTATGACACGGAGGAGAGGTGCGTGGAGTCCATTCCCATACTACCGGAGTCTTGTCTGGTGGCACCGGTGGTGTGGGAGGTCGATGCGGAGATCGAGCGGGCGTTACGCACCGAGCCTAGTCCTCCACAGTGTCCGGTGGGTCGGGTGTACGTCCCCGCTCGAGGTCCGGGATCGGCTGATTTATTGGGCTCACACGTCCCCCTCCTCTGGACATCCGGGTATTGGCCGGACGGTGCACTGCCTTAGTACGAAGTACTGGTGGCCAACGTTAGCCAGGGATGTGAGGGTTTATGTCTCCTCCTGCTCAGTATGTGCCCAGTGTAAGGCGCCCAGACACTTGCCCAGGGGTAAATTACAGCCCCTGCCCGTTCCACAACGACCCTGGTCTCACCTCTCGGTGGATTTTGTTACCGATCTTCCCTCCTCCCAGGGGAATACCACCATCCTGGTCGTTGTGGATCGGTTCTCGAAGGCCTGTCGTCTCCTTCCCATGCCGGGTCTTCCTACGGCCCTACAGACCGCTGAGGCTGTATTTACTCACGTCTTCCGGCATTACGGGGTGCCCGAGGATATAGTGTCCGATCGAGGCCCCCAGTTTACCTCTAGAGTCTGGAGAGCATTTATGGAACGTTTGGGGGTCTCGGTGAGCCTTACCTCGGGTTACCATCCGGAGAGTAATGGGCAGGTTGAACGAGTCAACCAGGATGTGGGTAGGTTTCTGAGGTCATATTGTCAGGGCCGGCCGGAGGAGTGGGCGAGATATGTGCCCTGGGCCGAGATGGCACAGAACTCTCTCCGCCACTCCTCCACCCAACTAACCCCTTTTCAGTGTGTATTAGGGTACCAGCCGGTTCTGGCACCATGGCATGAGAGCCAGATCGAGGCCCTCGCTGTGGATGAGTGGGTGCGGCGCTCGGAGGAGACGTGGGACGCTGCACACGTCCATCTGCAGCGTGCCATACGTCGACAGAAGACGAGCGCCGACCTACATCGCAGTGAGGGGCCAGTGTACGCACCTGGAGATCGAGTCTGGCTCTCAACCAGAAACCTGCCCCTCCGCCTGCCCTGCCGGAAGCTGGGTCGCGGCGGTTTGTGGGGCCTTTTAAAGTCCTGAGGAGATTGAACGAGGTGAGTTACAGGTTAGAACTACCTATTGATTACAAGAAGATTAACCCCTCGTTCCATGTGTCTCTCCTCAGGCCGGTGGTAGCTGGTCCACTCCAGGACTTTGAGATTGAGGAGACTCCTCCGCCCCCGTTGGACATCGAGGGGGCTCCGGCGTACACGGTTCGGACCATCCTGGATTCGAGACGCCGGATGGGGGGTCTCCAATATCTCGTGGAGTGGGAGGGGTACGGTCCCGGAGGAGCGGTGCTGGGTGCCAAGGAGGGATATTCTGGATCCGTCCCTGATGACCGAATTCCATCGTGGTCATCCTGCACGCCCTGCGCCGCGTCCCCCTGGTCGTCCCCGAGGCCGGAGGCGGCACGCGGCTGGAGCCGCGCGTCAAGGGGGGGGTACTGTCACGGTTTCGGCCGAGGCGGCTCCTCCTCCTTGTTCGGGCAGGTTTCGCCGGTCGTCGTCTCCGGAGTTCTAGCTGCCACCGCTCGATGTTTCTTGTTTGTTTGGTTTTGTCTGTTAGTCACACCTGTTTTGTGTTAGGTCTCAATTAGCACCCTATTTAGTTTCCGTGTTGTTAGGTTTGTGTTGTGTGTGATTGTTCGTGTCGTGGTTGCGCTACCCATTTCGGTACGCTTATTTTCATGAGCTTCCTCCTTGTTGTGTGAGGAGAATTTACGCACCTGTGTGTGCGCTTGTTTATACGCCAGTGTGCGTCTTTTGCCTCCGGGCTGTTTTGGATTACTTTTCGTGCTCAGTAAAGTCTTGTTGGATTTACCCTCTGCTGCCTGCGCCTGATTCCACACCACACCCATTCACAGCACCGTGACAATCAATTTGCATAGTTCCACTAATTCCGATAGACTGGACCTTCTGATTACTTAAAGGACACCTTCAATCTGGTTGCCTTAAACATGACATAGTTGCCCCTGTATCTATTAGAAATGGAATTATTTTACCAGATACACATAAACTTAACTGTGGTATTTCTAATGGGCTAACCGAAATATGCAATTGTGGTGCATTGATCATGTGTTTAACCTCCTCCCTGCTTATCGGTGTTGTGGTGCATTGATCATGTGTTTAACCTCCTCCCTGCTTATCGGTGTTGTGGTGCATTGATCATGTGTTTAACCTCCTCCCTGCTTATCGGTGTTGTGGTGCATTGATCATGTGTTTAACCTCCTCCCTGCTTATCTGTGTTGTGGGGGCATTGATCATGTGTTTAACCTCCTCCCTGCTTATCGGTGTTGTATGTCATTGTCCCCATAATAGATTACCCGGCCTTCTCCTCTCTAGGTGTATTCTGGGAATTAGGGTGGGGTTGGGCAGGAGTCCAATTTCCCCTCTCTCTATCTCCATATCTTCGTCTCTCCTCATCCTGTATTCTAACGTTACAGTCTCCAACCCAATGTCCCCAGTGTTTACAATAATTGCAAGTATCCCTGTCTCTGTTAAAGCTCCTTCTTCCTCCTCTGGAATTACCATTGGACCTTCCTCTTCCTCCATTATTATCCTTCCCCTGCTTCAATGAAAAATTCCTTAATTTTATTTGCTAATCTATTGTTTAAATCAACATTTTGGTTTTGTTTGATTATTGTAAATATAATTTTATATTCATTTTTTCAATGTTTATTCGTCCTGTATGACCTCTAAACCTTCTTTCTGCCGTGTCTAAAGCTCTACCAAACCTTTGGAACCACAATGGCCTGCATTCCTCACACCACCGTTTGGTCTCAAAGTTATCTGTTTAAGCTATCGGAAACATATATTTTGAACAGATTTTTGTATATTTTTTGCCTAACCCCCATAAGATTGTATAAATAACCAATCATATATGTCACTATCCTCTTCTACGTCTTCCCTTGTACTAGAAGCTGGAGGCTGAATAGAGTTCGCTAACTGTGGATATAACCAATCATATTGTCACTATCCTCTTCTACGTCTTCCCCTGTACTAGAAGCTGGAGGCTGAATAGAGTTCGCTAACTGTGGATATAACCAATCATATTGTCACTATCCTCTTCTACGTCTTCCCCTGTACTAGAAGCTGGAGGCTGAATAGAGTTCGCTAACTGTGGATATAACCAATCATATTGTCACTATCCTATTCTACGTCTTCCCCTGTACTAGAAGCTGGAGGCGGAATAGAGTTCGCTAACTGTGGATATAACCAATCATATTGTCACTATCCTCTTCTACGTCTTCCCCTGTACTAGAAGCTGGAGGCTGAATAGAGTTCGCTAACTGTGGATATAACCAATCATATTGTCACTATCCACTTCTACGTCTTCCCCTGTACTAGAAGCTGGAGGCTGAATAGAGTTCGCTAACTGTGGATAAATTCATTTCATACTTTCAGATCCTTTTATAGCCCCTTGTGGACTGACTCTTTTCATAAGGTAGATTATGTTGCTCCATTGCCAAATTACCTAATTTCTTAACTGACTTTTCCTCCTTCCTGATGATTTTAACAGTCCATTGTGCACTCATTAAATCCCATGATTTATACACCTCTTTCATGTAATTTAAATCCCATTTCGGGTAGCTTATGGATGTATTATCAATTATATACTTTCGCTCTACTTGTAATTTAACCCTTTTAAAACTACCAGTTTGAGGATAGTCATTATCTGTCCATGCTGATAAATCACTAAGATATAGTTCCACATAGAAAAATCCTCATTTACATTTTTCACTACTTTTAAAAGACACTTGTTTTAAATTCGGATTTGTCTGTAATAATTTCGTTGTTTCCTTTCTCTCTCTTCGAGGTAAAATGAAAGCTCTGATTTACTCTTAATGGAGACTGTTTTTCCAGATATCGGTCTACTAAATGAAGCTCTGATTTATTCTTAATGGAGACTGTTTTTCCAGATATCGGTCTACTAAGTTGGCTATCCATTACTGTTATTAGTTCATCCAATATTAGTAATCGAATACTTGAATCAAATCCCCAACTTGATCTTTATTAAAATGTAGTTTGCCTATTTTGTCATTGGTGCCATGATTCAACATGATCGCTCTGAGCATTTGCTGTTGAATCACAGCACCATGTTATTGTCTGATTTGCTATTTCTCCTTACATCTGTTTACGTACTTGAATACCACTCATCTGTTCCCCTCAACAAAATATTGCATTTTAAACGTTCGTTACAGCTCAGCTTTACCACAGATAAGCAGAATTTAACCTATTAACTAAATGAAAGTCTGCTTACCTGTTAGTTCGGCTGTAAACTGCATCTGTTCGTTTAGACGCCAATCTGTTATGACGAGTTTCTCTGGTATCTCGTACTTCAGGATGTAAGAGAGTAGTCGACCACTTAGATGGAGAGTTGATTCATTGTTATTTAATGGTTACAGTACTGGATTCAATGACAAGCGGTACGGGCGTAGCCTCTTGTCATCTGAATGACTTCCATAGAAAACCTCTCAGTTTATATAATGCTCTCCGAGCTACTTCCATCCCACAGTTGCCAACCATTATTGAGTGTCACTCATCTCCTACAATAGGATCCCCGTACATAGTATCGTGTGGCACCCTAGCCAGGCCATTCCATCACGTATTCTTTCTAAGATTAGCAACAGTGGCCCCTAATCTATCTTGGCACGCCGACCTTCTGGCCCCCCATCCGTGACCGACACAACACATGGCGTGTCCTTCTCCTCTCTCTCACCTACAGCTGATGACTTTAAAGACATTAATAAATGCTGTATCAAAAGACGTTATATCAAACACCTTCCTAATATTGAGTTACTTCCCCACTTTTGCCCTCAGAACAGCCTCAATTCGTCGGGGCATGGACTCTACAAGGTGTTGAAAGCGTTCCACAGGGATGCTGGCCCATGTTGACGCCAATTCTTCCCACAGTTGTGTCAAGTTGGCTGGATGTCCTTTGTGTGGTGTACCATGAGTGTGAAAAACCCAGCAGCGTTGCAATTCTTGACACAAACCGGTGTGCCTGGCACCTACTACCATACCCCGTTCAAAGGCACTTCAATATTTTGTCTTGCCTATTCACCCTCTGAATGGCACACACACACAATCCATGTCTCAATTGTCTCCAGGCTTAAACATCCTTCTTTAACCCGTCCCGTCCCCTTCATCTACAAGTGACATCAATAAGGGATCATAGCTTTCACCTGGATTCACCTGCTCAGTCTGTCATGGAAAGAGAAGGTGTCCTTAATGTTTTGTCCACTTAGTGTAAATTGCACAATAATGATCCATTGATGGATTTTCTTATGTAGTCTATTGTTTTCTCTGTATTGAACCTGCCTGCCACCCACCCGCCTGGGGACTGTGGGTTATGAGACAACCCCCGCATCACTAGCTTGCATGTTCTGCAGCCTTGTAGAGATAGGGAGGGGATGACTGGGAGGCAGGTTGGCATTTATTGTCATGAATCTTGCCCTGGAGGCAGTTCTGCAAAGTGGTCACTAGCTGGCACAGGCATAAAGTAATAATATCTGATTTTAATGCTAACCTTAACCTCACTGCTAATCCTTACCTTAAATTAAGACCATACAACACAATTATTTTCCACAAATGTTTACGATATAGCCAATTTTGACTATGCAGCTGGCATATCTAGAGGAAATCGTGCAGTTCTGCCTCCAGGGCAAGATTCATGACAAAAGTCGACCTGTGACTGGGAGAGGACAATGAAAAATCGATAACGAAATTGTTTTCACAATTAACGTGATTTTTCTTGTTTAAAGTATGTTTTATTATGAAAAGTACAATATATCCATGTATAATTATGGAGCATATGTCCATGTACAATTTGTTTTTCAACATAAAAGACATACAAAAAATTCTCACATTGTTATTTCAATGGTGTTATTGTAAAACAGTATCAAAAAAGTGCAGTATGTTCTGAGTATGTTACCTTAACGTCAACTCATAACGTCCCACTATAACTTCATGGGAGTCTAGTGGAAAGACTGCATGTTGTTTTGGGTGGATTCATCAACATTTGCAGAATATTCCTGTAATGTCAGATGGCATCTTGTCAGAAGGCAACAGCCTAGTCGGCTGCAGACACTCATAAGGAGTTCAAGTAGTTTATTTGCCATTTGCAGGTATTAAAAGTAATACATACATTGTAATTCCTTGTTGGAGCTCATATATGACAGTACATACCAGTGGAGGCTGCTGAGGGGAGGACGGCTCATAATAATGGCTGGAACGGAGCCAATGAAATGGCATCAAACACATGGAAACCATGGAAATGATGGTCCTCATTTGAAGGTCCTGAGTCAAGGTCCTCACTATTATAGGAAGATGTGTGAGTGTGTGTCCAGTGTGTGTGTGTCCAGAGTGAGTGTGTGTGTCCATGTGTGTGTGTGTGTGTGTGTGTGTCCAATATGTGTGTGTGTGTCTCCTGTGTGTGTGTCCAGTATGTGTGTGTGTCCAGTGTGTGTGTGTGTGTGTGTGTGTGTGTGTGTGTGTGTGTGTCCAGTGTTTGTATGTGTGTGTCCAGTGTGTGTCCAGTGTTTGTGTCCTGTGTGTGTGTTTGTGTCCAGTGTGTGTGTGTGTGTGTGTTCAGAGTGTGTGTCCAGTGTGTTGGTGTGTGTGTGTCTAGTGTGTTGGTGTGTGTGTGTCTAGTGTGTGTGTGTGTGTGTGTGTTCAATGTGTTCAGTGTGTGTGTGTGTCCAATTTGTGTGTTTTCAGTGTGTGTGTGTGTGTCCAGTGTGTGTGTGTGTGTGTCCCGTGTGTGTGTTCAGTGTGTGTGTGCTCAGTGTGTGTGTGTGTGTGTTCAGTGTGTGTGTGTGTTCAGTGTGTGTGTGTTCAGTGTGTGTGTCTGTGTGTGTTCAGTGTGTGTGTGTTCATTGTGTGTGTGTGTGTGTCCTGTGTGTGTGTTTGTGTCCAGTGTGTGTGTGTGTGTGTGTGTTCAGTGTGTTCAGTGTGTGTGTGTGTCCAGTTTGTGTGTGTTCAGTGTGTGTGTCCAATGTGTGTGTGTGTGTCAGTGTTACCATGGTTATTATTTACAGTGACACTGAGGACACCAAACCCCAAAAGTCATCGACATCAACCCCATCATGAACCCAAAACCCTGGATAGAGGGGCTCAGTGAATGTGGAGTGGAATGTGTTCAGGTGGGTCAGTGTGTCAGAGGAGACTCTGTAGAAGGACAGAGTGCCGGCTGGCCAGTCCAGATACACTCCTACTCTATGGGAGCTGGAGGAGGGGACGTATATGGTAGTGGACTTATTATTGTGACAGGCAGAGTAACTGTTGTCAGAGCAGATCAGACTCCAGGACTTGTCATTGTATCCAAGCCAACAGTCATTACCCCTTCCTCTCCTGCTGATTCCTTTATATGCCACTCCTATACCAGCCCCTCTCCCACTCCACTCTACCTCCCAGTAACAGCGCCCAGTCAGACCCTCTCTACACAGCACCTGTCTACAGTCCTCAAATCTCTCTGGGTGATAAGGATACGGCTGCTCCTCTCTCCTACATGTCACCTTTCTGTTCTCCTCAGACAGAGAGAGGAATCTGTTTACTGTGTTTAGGTCCAGTGTGAGATCACAGACATCTGATGGATGAAACCAGACACAATATTAGAAATCATCATCATTCACATTAGAATGTTAACTCACTTTTCACTAATTCATTTAATGTAGATGTTTCTAGGTATCAAAGGGAGAAGTTAAGGTAACTTGAGATTTGTTGAATGATCATATGTTATACTGTATGGTAATATAAAACACACTTATTCCCATTAATTACACACAAACACACACACACACACACACACACACACACACACACACACACACACACACACACACACACACACACACACATCCTGAACACACACATAAACACACACACACTGAACACACACACACACATTTCTAATGTAACAGGAACACGCCACACACACACACAGACACACACATTGTCAAAGCAACTCTTTGTAAACTTTGGTGTCCCTGATTTGTGCTTCTGTAGAACTACAGCTGATATTTAATATGACCAAGTAAGTAATGATGGTGGTCTTTGACTTTGACTTCACTTGAATTAAGACTTATTCTTAGTCATATTCTTCACAGCAGTCAACACTCACATTTTCTAGGTCCAGGTTTCATTGTGTTCTCTCCACCATGTTCCACACTGTAGCGGTAAGCAGAAGAACATACAGTCATTGAGGGATACACCTGAACTCACACACACACACACACACACACACACACACACACACACACACACACACACACACACTGGACACGGACAGACACAACACACACACACACACACACACACATTCAGCATATAACTTTGTACAAGTGGTGGTAAGAATGTTTGTCTAGTGTCTGTGTGTGTGTGTGTCCAGTGTCCAGTGTGTGTGTCCAGTGTGTGTCCGGTGTGTGTGTGTGTCCAGTGTGTGTGTGTGTGTGTGTTCAGTTTGTGTGTGATTGTCAAGTGAATGTGTGTGTCCAGTGTGTGTGTGTGTGTGTGTGTCCAGTGTGTGTGTGTGTGTCCAGTGTGTGTGTGTGTGTCCAATGTGTGTGTGTGTGTGTGTGTGTGTCCAGTGTGACTGTGTGTGTGTGTGTGTGTGTGTGTCCAGTGTGTGTGTGTTTGTCCAGTGTGCGTCTGTCCAGTGAGTGTGTGTGTGTGTGTGTGTGTGTGTGTGTGTGTGTGTGTGTGTGAGTCCAGTATGTGTGTGTGTCCAGTGTGTGTCCAATGTGTGAATGTGTGTGTGTGTGTGTGTGTGTGTGTCCAGTGTGTTTGTGTGTGTGTGTGTGTGTGTGTCCAGTGTGTGTGTGTGAGTCCAGTAGTGTGTGTGTGTGTGTGTGTGTGTCTGTCCAGTGTGTTTGTGTGGTCACACACACACACTCTGGACACACACACACACACACATACACACACACACATACACAGGAAACACAAACTCGACAAATACACACACACACTGGACCCATAAAAACACACACAGGAAACACACATACACACTGGAAACACACACACACACACTGGACACCACACACAAACGACACACAAATGACACACACACGACACACAAACATGACACACATAGACACACACTGGACACACCACACACACACTGGACCAACACACACACACTGGACACACACACACTGGACACACACACACACACATACACACACACACACACACACACACACACAGGACCCACGCACTGGACACACACACACAAACAGGACACACACTGGACACACACACACACTCACACACACACACACACACACACACACACAGTCTTTATATAACTTAGTCCAAGTGGTGGTCAGAATGTTTGTCTTAACTAGCCTGATAACTCCAACATGTCTGATATGAACATTGACATAAACCCTCTACATACTTGAGTTTCTCCAGTCTGCAGTGTGGATCCTCCAGTCCAGCAGAGAGCAGTCTGACTCCTGAGTCTCCTGGGTCATTGTTACTCAGGTCCAGCTCTCTCAGGTGTGAGGGGTTTGACTTCAGAGCTGAGACCAGAGAAGCACAGCCTTCCTCTGTGACTAGACAGCCTGACAGCCTGCAAAGAGTCAAATCATATTAAAACCACACTGCTATTCTTTGGTGGTGAAAATAGTGGCAGTATATTTTTTCAAAATGTTCGGATACATCAGTGTCCTGAAACCTGACATATCTATTCATAAATGAATGTATCATTATTAGAAATGACAAATTATCAAAGTATTGCTTGTAGATAGAAAAATGTATAGTACAAATATTTGAGTAAACTGACCAGAGCAGTTTAAAAAGCAGTATCAGTCAAAAGACAGACAGTGAGGTATCAGATTTAGATTGTATTGAGTATACAGTCCACACCATATCTATTTTGACAGTGAAGATAACATTTTAAATGTGGCTCTATACTCCAGCATTTTGGATTTGAGATCAAATGTGTCATATGAGGTGACAGTATATAATGTCACCTTTTATTTGAGGATATTCTAATACATATCTGTTTCACCGTTTAGAAATGAAAGCACTTTATGTATCTAGTCCCCCCATTTGACGAAGTCAAACGTATTCCGACCATTTCACTTATAATTCATTAAAGTTGTCAAAAGGTGAGTATTTGGTCCCAAACTCGTTGGTTGCATTTGCAGTTTGTTTTGGTTGTGTTTTGGGTTATGTTTTGCCCGGTAGTAACTGAATGGTGGATGATGACTGGAGTAATTTTCTGTCTAAGTGAGTAGATAACATGTTTCTAAACACTACTAAATTAATCCTGATGATGCCTTGATTAAGAAAAATCATGAATAATAATGAGTGAGAAAGTTACAGAGGCTACAACAAAACATGTTAACCTCTCACCATTACCAATAACAGAGGGGGTATAATCCTTGTTCCTCTGTAACTTTCTCATTCATCATCATTCATGATTATTCATAATCATAGTAGTATCCACATGAATGTAGAAGTGTTCAGAAACATATTCTATTCTTACTGACAATACAAGTTGTACAATACAACCCTGATGATCCCCCAGCCCAGCTAAACCTGCCTTAGATAGCTCCTTTGTCCCACCCCCTATACACGCAGAGACCGACTCAATTGGTGCCTCTAGTGATACTATCTCTTTCATTGTTACCCAACGCTTAGGTTTACCCCCACTTTACTCATATCCTTCCATATCCTTGTCTGTACATAATGCCCTGAATCTTTTCTACAACACCCGGAAATCTGCCCCCTTTATTCTATGTACCCAACGCACTAGAAGACCAGTTCTTAAAGCCTTTAGCCGTATCCTTATTCTTGTCCTCCTCTGTTCCTCTGGTGATGTAGAGGCTAACCCAGGCCCTGCAGCCCTCAGTATCACTCCTACTCCCCAGGCGCAATCATTTGTTGACTTCTGTAATCGCAAAAGTCTTGGTTTCTTGCACGTAAACATCAGAAGTCTACTTCCTAAGTTTGAGTTATTCACTGCGTTAGCACACTCCGCCAACCCTGATGTTCTAGCAGTGTCTGAATCCTGGCTTAGGAAGGCCACCAAAAATTCTGAAATTTCCATCACCAACTATAACATTTTTCGTCTAGATAGAACTGCCAAAGGGGGTGGAGTTGCAATCTACTGTAGAGATATCCTGCAGAGCTCTATCATACTATCCAGGTCTGTGCCCAAACAGTTTGAGCTTCTACTTCTAAAAATCCACCTTTCCAGAAATAAGTCTCTCACTGTTGCCGCTTGCTACAGACCCCCCTCAGCCCCCAGCTGTGCCCTGGACACCATATGTGAATTGATTGCCCCCCATTTATCCTCAGAGTTCGTACTGCTTGGTGACCTAAATTGGGATATGCTTAACACCCCGGCCATCCTACAATCCAAACTAGATGCCCTCAATCTCACACAAATTATCAACGAACCTACCAGGTACAACCCTAAATCCGTAAACATGGGTACCCTCATAGATATCATCCTGACTAACTTACCCTCTAAATACACCTCCGCTGTCTTCAACCAGGATCTCAGCGATCACTGCCTCATTGCCTGCGTCCGTAACGGGTCCGCGGTCAAACGACCACCCCTCACCACTGTCAAACGCTCCCTAAAACACTTTAGCGAGCAGGCCTTCCTAATTGACCTGGCCCAGGTATCCTGGATGGATATAGATCTCATTCCGTCAGTAGAGGATGCCTGGTTGTTCTTTAAAAGTAATTTCCTCTCAATCTCAAATAAACATGCCCCATTCAAAAAATACAGAACTAAGAACAGATATAGCCCCTGGTTCTCCTCAGACTTGACTGCCCTTGACCAGCTCAAAAACATCCTGTGGCATACTGCATTAGCATCAAATAGCCCCCGCGATATGCAACTTTTCAGGGAAGTTAGGAACCAATATACACAAGCAGTTAGGAAAGCAAAGGCTAACTTTTTCAAACAGAAATTTGCATCCCGTAGCACTAACTCCAAAAAGTTTTGGGACACTGTAAAGTCCATGGAGAATAAGAGCACTTCCTCCCAGCTGCCCACTGCACTGAGGCTAGGAAACACTATCACCACCGATAAATCTACAATAATCGAGAATTTCAACAAGCATTTTGCTACGGCTGGCCATGCGTTCCACCTGGCTACATCTAACCCGTGCCTCCAGCTCTGCACCCTCCGCTGCAACTTGCCCATGCCCCCCCCCTGCTTCTCCTTCAAACAAATTCTGACAGCAGATGTTCTGAAAGAGCTGCAAAATCTGGACCCCTACAAATCATCTGGGCTAGACAATCTGGACCCTTTCTTTCTAAAACTAGCCGCCGAAATTGTCGCAACCCCTATTACTAGCCTGTTCAACCTCTCTTTCATAACGTCTGAGATCCCCAGAGATTGGAAAGCTGCCGCGGTCATCCCCTTCTTCAAAGGGGGTGACACTCTAGATCCAAACTGTTACATACCTATATCCATCCTGCCCTGCCTTTCGAAAGTTTTTGAAAGCCAAGTTAACAAACAGATCACCGACCATTTAGAATCCCACCGTACCTTCTCCGCTATGCAATGCGGTTTCCGAGCTGGTCATGGGTGCACTTCAGCCACGCTCAAGGTCCTAAACGATATTATAACCGCGATCGATAATGTACAGTACTGTGCAGCCGTCTTCAACGACCTGGCCAAGGCTTCCGACTCTGTCAACCACCGCATTCTTATTGGCAGAGTAAATAGCCTTGGTTTCTCAAATGACTGCCTCGCCTGGTTCACCAACTACTTCTCAGATAGAGTTCAATTTGTCAAATCGGAGGGCCTGTTGTCTGGACCTATGGCAGTCTCTATGGGGGTGCCACAGGGTTCAAATCTTGGGCCGACTCTTTTCTCCGTGTATATCAATGATGTCGCTCTTGCTGCTGGTGACTCTCAGATCCACCTCTACGCAGACGACACCATTTTGTATACATCTGGCCCTTCGTTGGACACTGTGTTAACAAACCTCCAAACGAGCTTCAATGCCATACAACACTCCTTCAGTAGCCTCCAACTGCTCTTAAACACTAGTAAAACTAAATGCATGCTCTTCAATCGAACGCTGCTGGCACCCGCCCACCCGACTAGAATCACTACTCTTGACGGGTCTGACCAAGAGTATGTGGACAACTACAAATACCTAGGTGTCTGGTTAGACTGTAAACTCTCCTTCCAGACTCACATTAAGAATCTCCAATCTAAAGTTAAATCTAGAATTGGCTTCCTATTTCGCAACAAAGCCTCCTTCACTCATGCTGCCAAACATGCCCTCGTAAAACTGACTATCCTACCGATCCTTGACTTCGGTGATGTCATTTACAAAATAGCCTCCAACACTCTACTCAGCAAATTGGATGTAGTCTATCACAGTGCCATCCGTTTTGTCTCCAAAGCCCCATACACTACCCACCACTGTGACCTGTACGCTCTTGTTGGCTTGTCCTCACTACATGTTCGTCGTCAAACCCACTGGCTCCAGGCCATCTATAAATCACTGCTAGGTAAATCCCCGCCTTATCTTAGCTCATTGGTCACCATAGCAACACCCACCCGTAGTCTGCGCTCCAGCAGGTATATCTCACTGGTCATCCCCAAAGCCAACACCTCCTTTGGCCGCCATTCCTTCCAGTTCTCTGCTGCCAATGACTGGAACGAATTGCAAAAATCTCTGAAGCTGGAGACTTTTATCTCCCTCACTAACTTTAAGCATCAGTTGTCAGAGCACCTTACCGATCACTGCACCTGTACACAGCCCATCTGAAATTAGCCCGCCCAACTACCTCATCCCAATATTGTTATTTATTTTGCTCATTTGCACCCCAGTATCTCTACTGGTGGGTGTTGCTATGGTGACCAATGAGCTAAGATAAGGCGGGGATTTACCACACAGTGGAGCTGAGATGGAGGCACACAACAACATGACAGCTACTGATTGCAGCCTGCCACCCAGTTAGCTGGCGTTGGGTAAGTTTGGCTTTATACATAGCTTGGGCTTTGTCGAGTAAGGCTTAAACTATGTATTTAGATTGTAGTTAGGTATTATAGGTAGGCATCGTGGGCTGTATATTATTAGGTATTATAGGTAGGCATCGTGGGCTGTTGTGGGTAGTTGTTTTATGTAGTTATTGTAGGTTACTTTTGTATTCGGCGGTGCCGGGTGTAGCACGAAGCTAGCTAGCTAACTCACCTCCTGGACTAGCTGGCTAGTAGCTAGCTAGCCAACACTACCAGCTGGCTGTACTGTGGTAGCTAAATACAATATCTTTGTGCTAGCTAGCCAACGTTTAATCATTGCTGCGTTATGAAAGAACTAGACACGGACACAAATGATCTGCTTAGTGTGTTAACACACTATTGGTAGTCCGTGTAACCAAGTATTGGTGCTAAACTGTGTGTTGTTGGATGCTAGCATGCTAGTTAGCTATGGCGTCATAGTTAGCTAGCTGAATAAAGTAAGTTGAGTCTAGTCCTTGAAACATTGAACCATTGTAGTTTACAACAATTCTAACTTCTAAAGTGGAAGTTGGGAGAGTTTTATTCGGGTGGTTCAGTGAAACAATTATAGTTTCCGAGGTGGAAGTTGGGAGAGTTATATTTTTTGGTGAGGGAGGCCCCGCTCTCTCCTTTCCCAGATGTTTAGTTCATTTCATTCCGATCTCCTCTGCATTATTGTAGCCATCTGCTACAGCCTGTCAACTATGCCTCTGCCTATCCCTGTTCTCTCCTCTCCACACAGGCTACACAAACGCCTCACACCGCGTGGCTGCTGCCTCTCTAACCTGGTGGTCCCTGCACGCACCACACACCTGGAGTTCCAGGTCTCAGGCAGCCTCTGGAACTGCCGTTCTGCTGCCAACAAGGCTGACTTCATCCCAGCCTATGCTACCCTCCAGTCCCTCGACTTCCTGGCGCTGACGGAAACAGGGATTACCACTGAAAACACTGCTACTCCTACTGCTCTCTCCTCGTCTGACCATGTGTTCTCGCATACCCCGAGAGCATCTGGTCAGAGGGGTGGTGGCACAGGAATCCTCATCTCTCCCAAGTGGTCATTCTCAATTTTTCCCCTAACCCATCTGTCTATCTCCTCATTTGAATTCCATGCTGTCACAGTCACTAGCCCATTTAAGCTTAATATCCTTGTCATCTATCGCCCTCCAGGTTCCCTTGGAGAGTTCATCAATGAGCTTGACGCCTTGATAAGTTCCTTTCCTGAGGATGGCTCACCCTTCACAGTTTTGGGGGATTTCAACCTCCCTACGTCTACATTTGACTCATTTCTCTCTGCCTCCTTCTTTCCACTCCTCTCCTCTTTTGACCTCACCCTCTCACCGTCCCCCCCTACTCACAAGGCAGGCAATACGCTTGACTTCATCTTTACTAGATGTTGCTCTTCTACTAATCTCACTGCAACTCCCCTCCATGTCTCCGACCACTACTTTGTATCCTTTTCTCTCTCGCTCTCCTCCAACACTACTCAATCTGCCCCTACACAGATGGTAACGCGCCGCCGCAACCTTCGCTCTCTCTCTCCCACTACTCTCTCCTCTTCCATCCTATAATCTCTTCCCTCTGCTCAATCCTTCTCCCTCCAATCTCCTGATTCTGCCTCCTCAACCCTCCTCTCCTCCCTTTCTGCATCCTTTGACTCCCTGTGTCCCCTATCCTCCCGGCCGGCTCGGTCCTCCCCTCCAGCTCCGTGGCTTGACGACTCATTGCGAGCTCACAGAACAGAGCTCCGGGCAGCTGAGCGGAAATGGAAGAAAACTAGACTCCCTGCCGACCTGGCATCTTTTCACTCCCTCCTCTCTACATTTTCTTCATCTGTTTCTGCTGCTAAGGCCACTTTCTACCACTCTAAATTCCAAGCATCTGCCTCTAACCCTAGGAAGCTCTTTGCCACATTCTCCTCACTGCTGAATCCTCCCTCCCACCCCCCCACCCCCAAAAAACAAAAAAATGGAAAGTGGTTATCCCACTGGCTATAGGGTGAATGCACCAATTTGTAAGTCGCTCTGGATAAGAGCGTCTGCTAAATGACGTAAATGTGCCCTTGAGCAAGGCACTTAACCCTAATTGCTCCTGTAAGTCGCTCTGGATAAGAGCATCTGCTAAATGACTAAAATGTAAATGTAAATGTATTTGCACATCATCTCTTGCATATTATCTAATTATTTTGCACTATGGCCTTTTTATTGCCTTACCTCCATAACTTGCTACATTTGCACACACTGTATATATATTTTCTGTTGTATTTTTGACTTTATGTTTTGTTTTACCCCATATGTAACTCTGTGTTGTTTTTATCGCACTGCTTTGCTTTATCTTGGCCAGGTCGCAGTTGTAAATGAGAACATGTTCTCAACTGGCTTCTTACCTGGTTAAATAAAGGTGAAATAAATAAATAAATAAAATACAAGTGAAGTGACTCCAAAATGACAGGACATTATTCACCATTCAGTTTCTATTGGGAAAAACATCATCTAAAACACAACCAAGACAAACTGCAAATGTATTCAACAAGTTTGTAGAATCACAAGCTTGATGTAATCACTGCAGGTAAGGAATATGGGACCAAATACTAAACTTATGACTACTTTAATACAATATAAGTGAATATGTCCAAATTATTACGACATATACAAATGGGAGAAATAGATACATAAAGTGATTTCATTTTTAAACAGTAACACAGATATGTATGAAAATATCCTCAAATAAAAGGTGACATTATATACTGTCGCCTAATATGAAACATTATATCTCAAATCCAAAATGCTGGAGCATAGCACCAAATGTAAAACTGTAAGCTTCACTGTCCAAACACATATGGTGTGGACTATGTGTGCATGGTAAACACATGTGGATCTGGTGAACAGTTATCACTTGTTGACCAACTACAGGAATACTGACCTCAGAGTCTCCAGTTTACAGTGGGGGATTCCCCAGGACAGCAGAGAGCAGCTTCACTCCTGAATCCTTCAGGTCATTGTTACTCAGATCCAGCTCTCTCAGGTGTGAGGGGTTTGACTTCAGAGCTGAGACCAGAGAAGCACAGCCTTCCTCTGTGACTAGACAGCCTGACAGCCTGCAAAGAGTCAAATCATATTAAAACCACACTGCTATTCTTTGGTGGTGAAAATAGTGGCAGTATATTTTTTCAACATTTTCATTTATACCAGTGTCCTGAAACCTGCCATATATATAATTATTAGAAAAAATCATAAAATTGTGTGTAGATATAAAAATGTATAGTACGAATATTTGAGTAGACTGACCAGAGCAGTTTAAAAAGCAGTATCAGTCAAAAGACAGACAGTGAGGTATCAGATTTGGATTGTATTGAGTATACAGTCCACACCATATCTATTTTGACAGGGATGCTAACATTTTAAATGTGGCTCTATACTCCAGCATTTTGGATTTGAGATCAAATGTTTCATATGAGGTGACAGTATATAATGTTACCTTTTTTGGGGGGGTATTTTAATACATATCTGTTTCACCGTTTAGAAATGAAAGCACTTTATGTATCTAGTCCCACTATTTGAAGAAGTCATGAGTATTCTGACCAATTCACTTATAGTGTATTAAAGTAGTCAAAAGTTTAGTATTTGGTCCCAAACTCGTTGGTTGCATTTACAGTTTGTTTTGGTTGTGTTTTGGGTTATGTTTTGCCCGATAGTAACTGAATGGTGGAGGATGACTGGATTAATCTTCTGTCTAAGTGAGTAGATAACATGTTTCTAAACACAACTAAAGTAATCCTGATGATGCCATGATTAAGAAAAATCATGAATGAATCATGAATAATAATGAGTGAGAAAGTTACAGAGGCTACAAAAAAACATGCTAACCTCTCACCATTACCAATAACAGAGGGGGTATGATCCTTGTTCCTCTGTAACTTTCTCATTCATCATCATTCACGATTCATTCATGATTATTCATCATCATGGTAGCATCCACATGAATGTAGAAGTGTTCAGAAACATATTCTATTCTTACTGACAATACAAGTGAAGTGACTCCAAAATGACAGGACATTATTCACCATTCAGTTTCTTTTGGGAAAAACAAAATCCAAACACAACCAAGACAAACTGCAAATGCACTCAACAAGTTTGTAGAATCAGAAGCTTGATGTAATCACTGCAGGCAAAGAAAATGGTATCAAATACTTAACTTTTGACTAAATTAATCCTAGTGCGTGTGTTTGTGTGTCCAGTGTGTGTGTGTACAGTGTGTGTGTCCAGTGTGTGTGTCCAGCGTGTGTGTGTGTGTGTGTCCAGTGTGTCTGTGTGTGTCCAGTGTGTGTGTGTGTGTGTCCAGGTTGTGTGAGTGTCCAGTGTGTGTGTGTCCAGTGTGCGTCCAGTGTGTGTGTGTGTGTGTCCAGAGTGTGTCAAGTGTGTGTGTGTGTGTGTCCAGTTTGTGTGTGTGTGTGTCCAGTGTGTGAGTGTGTCCAGTGTGTGTGAACCAAAAAATACTGCAAATGTATTCAACAAGTTTGTAGAATCACAAGCTTGATGTAATCACTGCAGGCAAGGAATATGGGACCAAACACTAAACTTATGACTACTTTAATATAATATAAGTGAATATGTCCAAATTATTACGACATATACAAATGGGAGAAATAGATACATAAAGTGATTTCATTTTTAAACAGTAACACAGATATGTATGAAAATATCCTCAAATAAAATGTGACATTATATACTGTCACCTAATATGAAACATTATATCTCAAATCCAAAATGCGGGAGCATAGCACCAAATGTAAAACTGTAAGCTTCCCTGTCCAAACACATATGGTGTGGACTATGTGTGCCTGGTAAACACATGTGGATCTGGTGAACAGTTATCACTTGTTGACCAACTACAGGAATACTGACTTCAGAGTCTCCAGTTTACAGTGGGGATTCCCCAGTCCAGCAGAGAGCAGCTTCACTCCTGAATCCTTCAGGTCATTGTTACTCAGATCCAGCTCTCTCAGGTGTGAGGGGTTTGACTTCAGAGCTGAGACCAGAGAAGCACAGCCTTCCTCTGTGACTAGACAGCCTGACAGCCTGCACAGAGTCAAATCATATTAAAACCACACTGCTATTCTTTGGTGGTGAAAATAGTGGCAGTATATTTTTTTCAACATATTCAGATACATCAGTGTCCTGAAACCTGACATATCTATTCATAAATGAATGTATCATTATTAGAAATTATCATAATATTGCTTGTGGAGAGGAAAATATATAGTACAAATATTTGAGTAGACTGACCAGAGCAGTTTAAAAAGCAGTATCAGTCAAAAGACAGACAGTGAGGTATCAGATTTAGATTGTATTGAGTATACAGTCCACACCATATCTATTTTGACAGTGAAGCTAACATTTTAAATGTGGCTCTATACTCCAGCATTTTGGATTTGAGATCAAATGTTTCATATGAGGTGACAGTATATAATGTCACCTTTTATTTGAGGGTATTTTCATACATTTCTGTTTCACCGTTTAGAAATGAAAGCACTTTATGTATCTAGTCCCCATTTGAAGAAGTAATAAGTATTATGACCAATTCACTTACAGTGTATTAAAGTAGTCAAAAGTTGAGTATTTGGTTGTAAACTCGTTGGTTGCATTTGCAGTTTGTTTTGGTTGTGTTTTGGGTTATGTTTTGTCCAATAGTAACTGAATGGTGGATGATGACTGGAGTGATTTTCTGTCTAAGTGAGTAGATAACATGTTTCTAAACACTACTAAATTAATCCTGATGATGCCTTGATTAAGAAAAATTATGAATGAATCATGAATAATAATGAGTGAGAAAGTTACAGAGGCTACAACAAAACATGCTAACCTCTCACCATTACCAATAACAGAGGGGGTATGATCCTTGTTCCTCTGTAACTTTCTCATTAATCATCATTCACGATTCATTCATGATTATTCATAATCATGGTAGCATCCACATGAATGTAGAAGTGTTCAGAAACATCTTCTATTCTTACTGACAATACAAGTGAAGTGACTCCAAAATGACAGGACATTATTCACCATTCAGTTTCTATTGGGAAAAACATCATCCAAAACACAACCAAGACAAACTGCAAATGCATTCAACAAGTTTGTAGAATCACAGGCTTGATGTAATCACTGTGGGTAAGGAATATTGGACCAAAAACGTTTGTATGTATTTTTATTTAACTAGGCAAGTCAGTTAAGAACAAATTCTTATTTACAATGATAGCCTACACCGGCCAAACCCGGACGATGCTGGGCCAATTGTGCGCCGCCCTATGGGACTCCCAATCACAGCCGGTTGTGATACAGCCTGGAATTGAACCAGGGGGTCTGTAGTGACATCTCAAGCACTGAAATGCAGTGCCTTAGAGCGCTGCGCCACTCGGGAGCCCAATAAACTTTTGACTAATTGAATTTGTCCAAATAATTATGACTTAAAATGGGAGAACTAGATACGTAAAGTGCTTTCATTTCTAAACGGTAAAAAATATATATGTATGAATACCCTCAAATAAAAGGTGACATTATATACTGTCACCTAATATGAAACATTATATCTAAAATCCAAAATGCTGGAGCATAGCACCAAATGTAAAACTGTAAGCTTCACTGTCCAAACACATATGGTGTGGACTATGTGTGCCTGGTAAACACATGTGGATCTGGTGAACAGTTATCACTT
The DNA here is from genome assembly GCF_020615455.1 of Coregonus clupeaformis. Lineage (NCBI taxonomy): Eukaryota > Metazoa > Chordata > Actinopteri > Salmoniformes > Salmonidae > Coregonus > Coregonus clupeaformis. The sequence continues at coordinate 40,966 of NW_025534063.1, forward strand.
GTTGACCAACTACAGGAATACTGACCTCAGAGTCTCCAGTTTACAGTGGGGATTCCCCAGTCCAGCAGAGAGCAGCTTCACTCCTGAATCCTTCAGGTCATTGTTACTCAGATCCAGCTCTCTCAGGTGTGAGGGGTTTGACTTCAGAGCTGACACCAGAGAAGCACAGCCTTCCTCTGTGACTAGACAGCCTGACAGCCTGCAAAGAGTCAAATCATATTAAAACCACACTGCTATTCTTTGGTGGTGAAAATAGTGGCAGTATATTTTTTCAACATTTTCATTTATACCAGTGTCCTTAAACCTGCCATATATATAATTATTAGAAAAAATCATAATATTGTGTGTAGATATACAAATTTATAGTACGAATATTTGAGTAGACTTACCAGAGCAGTTTAAAAAGCATTTTCAGTCAAAAGACAGACAGTGAGGTATCAGATTTAGATTGTATTGAGTATACAGTCCACACCATATCTATTTTGACAGGGATGCTAACATTTTAAATGTGGCTCTATACTCCAGCATTTTGGATTTGAGATCAAATGTTTCATATGAGGTGACAGTATATAATGTTACCTTTTTTTTTAGGGTATTTTAATACATATCTGTTTCACCGTTTAGAAATGAAAGCACTTTATGTATCTAGTCCCCCCATTTGAAGAAGTCATAAGTATTCTGACCAATTCACTTATAGTGTATTAAAGTAGTCAAAAGTTTAGTATTTGGTCCCAAACTCGTTGGTTGCATTTACAGTTTGTTTTGGTTGTATTTTGGGTTATGTTTTGCCCGATAGTAACTGAATGGTAGATGATGACTGGATTAATCTTCTGTCTAAGTGAGTAGGTAACATGTTTCTAAACACTACTAAAGTAATCCTGATGATGCCATGATTAAGAAAAATCATGAATGAATCATGAATAATAATGAGTTAGAAAGTTACAGAGGCTACAACAAAACATGCTAACCTCTCACCATTACCAATAACAGAAGGGGTATGATCCTTGTTCCTCTGTAACTTTCTCATTCATCATCATTCACGATTCATTCATGATTATTCATAATCATGGTAGCATCCACATGAATGTAGAAGTGTTCAGAAACATCTTATAATAAAATAAAATAATTGGTCATTTAGCAGACGCTCTTATCCAGAGCGACTTACAGGAGCAATTAGGGTTAAGTGCCTTGCTCAAGGGCACATCGACAGATTTTTCACCTAGTTGGCTCAGGGATTAGAACCAGCGACCTTTCGATTACTGGCACAACGCTCTTAACCACTAAGCTACCTGCCGCCCTTATTCTTACTGACAATACAAGTGAAGTGACTCCAAAATGACAGGACATTATTCACCATTCAGTTTCTATTGGGCAAAACAAAATCCAAAACACAACCAAGACAAACTGCAAATGCACTCAACAAGTTTGTAGAATCAGAAGCTTGATGTAATCACTGCAGGCAAAGAATATGGTACCAAATACTTAACTTTTGACTAAATTAATCCTAGTGTGTGTGTTTGTGTGTCCAGTGTGTGTGTGTACAGTGTGTGTCCAGCGTGTGTGTGTGTGTGTCCAGTGTGTATGTGTGTGTCCAGTGTGTGTGTGTGTGTGCGTCCAGTGTGTGTGTGTGTGTGTGTGTCCAGGTTGTGTGAGTGTCCAGTGTGTGTGTGTCCAGTGTGCGTCCAGTGTGTGTGTGTGTGTCCAGAGTGTGTCAAGTGTGTGTGTGTGTGTGTGTGTGTGTCCAGTGTGTGAGTGTGTCCAGTGTGTGTGAACCAAAAAATACTGCAAATGCATTCAACAAGTTTGTAGAATCACAAGCTTGATGTAATCACTGCAGGTAAGGAATATGGGACCAAACACTAAACTTAAGACTACTTTAATACAATATAAGTGAATATGTCCAAATTATTACGACATATACAAATGGGAGAAATAGATACACAAAGTGATTTCATTTTTAAACAGTAACACAGATATGTATGAAAATAACCTCAAATAAAAGGTGACATTCTGTACTGTTGTCTGATATGAAACATTCTATCTCAAATCCAAAATGCTGAAGCATAGCACCAAATGTAAAACTGTAAGCTTCACTGTCCAAACACATATGGTGTGGACTATGTGTGCCTGGTAAACACATGTGGATCTGGTGAACAGTTATCACTTGTTGACCAACTACAGGAATACTGACTTCAGAGTCTCCAGTTTACAGTGGGGATTCCCCAGTCCAGCAGAGAGCAGCTTCACTCCTGAATCCTTCAGGTCATTGTTACTCAGATCCAGCTCTCTCAGGTGTGAGGGGTTTGACTTCAGAGCTGAGACCAGCGAAGTGTAGTGTATTAAGATTGTCTTTGTTTAATGTTTTTCATGAAGAAATGGAATGTTGGTTATGTTAGTATCAAAAGGCAATGTTTAGTATAATGTCACATATAATAGACAGGAAGTGTGTTGTAAACTGGTGATTGGCCAGAAGAGGGAGCCCATCTTGTTGCATTGTTTATAAATAGGGGGGTTAGGTGAGGAAGACGTCAGAACGGCCATGGCAATCTGAGGAGCCGTTCTCCAGACCTCGCGAGTCTGTTACTCATGCTGAAGCTTGTGGTCTGAATAAACCTTATGATCAACGTTCAGTATGAGCAGACTCCTTTTGTTCATCAGCAATAATTGCCACCACTCACTCGATACGACAAATGGCGAGCTTGCCAGGAGATGGTTATGCAGTCCTTCTTTGCTGCATTTGGAGTCGCCAAGCTAACTCAAGCTAACTTCGGTTTGGAGTCATGACCCGACCAGACACAGCTAAGTTGTTAGTTTTGTTACTGCTTGTGTACACTGGAGGAATGTACCATTACGACCGTGTTTCGGGTGGCGTTATGGCTGTTGACTAGGAGTCTGAAAAATTTCTAAATTTGGTTGATGGGTAAACGGGGAATAATAGCATGTCTAGAACAATGGATTGGTAGAGAATAAAGGTTGGAAGACGTCTGCATAGTTAGGGCACCGTGAATCTGGTAAAGACCTCGAGGCGAGGCGATTCTTTAGGAATGGGCCATAAAATCCTTGCAACGCGTTCGGTGTTGTAAGGTTAATTCTGGGAATTATAAGCTGGACGGATTATATGCATGTTATATACTCATCGTATGGTTGACGAACTATAATGCATGGGGTAACCTCTCTATGATTATCCAGAACTTACGGCAGCAGAAAGTTAGACGGGGATAATTGGGATAATGATTTGGCCACGGTGCAGGATATTTATTTGTGTAGTAGGCCGCAGTTAGCTGGAGGCTAAGGCTAATACTGGATTGTTATGGGTCACGTGGTACCTCGTTGCTAAGGCTAAATGCTAGATGCTAAATGCTAATTGTGTTGCGTGCTACATGCTAACGGATATCCTTAGAGATTCCATTGCGATGGATTAAAGTCTCTTAAACTTGTCTCGGTGTGTAAAGTCAGGTTGTATGTTTTGTGAGCGCTGTTAAATGTTGTTTGACTAGGAGGGGAAAACGAGAGTTACAGTTGGACGGTTATTCTGTCTGTTTGGGGAGAGATCTAAAATCTTCCACGGTGAAAACGTGTTTTTGAATGGATGTGCGCATGTGCATGATTTTGCGACACTACACTACAGAAAGGGGGAGTTTATGACACGAGATTAGGACACGTTTTGGTTTACGGCACTAAAAACTACGACATGAGGTTGTGCTCAGCCTACAAAACAAAATGGTTGGTTAGGGTCATAGGTCACATCTGGGGGCTGCAGGGAGACGGAGAAACACACAGACAGAGAGATTTTAGCACGAGTATTCTAGTTTAAAGATTGGTTAAAGATGAAACTTGTGGTGTGTCCTATTGAATTGATAAATTAAATATATGTTGGCGAAGAATAATGCATTGAATTAAATGACGGATTAAAATAAAAATGTTTTGTTAAAATAAAATAAAAATGTTTTTGAGCGATCTATTTAGTTCTGAGTTTAGTCTTAGAGTGAATAATGTAGAACGAACGAATATTGAATGGTTGGAAATACTCAGTGATTGCATTAACTGCTGAAATCTTGTGTGTTTCTATGTTTTTTTGAAATATGAGAGGAACATGGAACGAGAGGAGAGAGAGAGAAGGGGCTGACGTGTGTGTCACGTGACAAGGTGTGACGAGGCAGACGAGAGGATCAGATCAGGCTAGTACACAAAATCATCCTAACAAAATATGTGATGTTATGACAATTTCACATAGGCTTGGCAAATACTATTTCATTAAAAATTGCATTTTGGATGCTCTGTGTATCACTGGGGTTTGATGGGAGTTGTAGTATTGAAGGGTTACAGGCTTTGTTTATGGGTATTTTAGTCTGAAAATGACTAACTTGCATTTACTGGCAGTTGATGGGTTGTGGTAAGATAGCCAACACTAATTGATAAATTGGTGACATAGGAATAAAAATTGGTTTTAATTATTCATGATTTTTTATTGATTTATTTGAATTTATTTGGAGTTGTTTAGGGTTATATTAATAATTACAGGGGGGAAGCCTTAGGCTATACAGTCTAAAATAAGCTAATTCATAATAAAGGAATATAAAAGAGTAGTTACAATGGGGAGAAAGGACAGCAAGGCTAGATGAAGGTGATTACACCGATTGATATAGGGAAAAATAGTAATCCTTTAACTAACGTAGTGTTAGAAAGTAGTGTTAGAAAGACTAATGGCAGATGTTAGTACACCTTTCTCACATACGGATTCAGCAAAAAGACACCCACCTTATGAGAAGGAAGTTTTCAGTGATCATCTCGGAGGGTGATTGTTACATCAGAGATGAAGATGAACGAATAATAGATAGAGGACAAGCAGAAACGACGATGAAGATGAATCCAAAACTCCAGAAGGAAGAAAAACCGAGATGTCTGGGAACTTAAAGAAGATGAGGATGATGAAGATGAGAGTGATTGAGAGAGGTCATGGGTGGATATGACTCTGTGATCAGAAGGAAGTTGGCAAGAGAGAAACGAAGAAGGATACACGAGATTTGATCTCTGATGAAAGTTGAACGAAGAAGGAGACAAGAGATTCGAATTCTGATGAAGAAAGCGATGAAGATTTGGAGATTAAGGGTGCTTTATGTTCAAGAGGATTTTATCCTACAATGACTGGCAAAGAAGAAATAGGAGATATAGACCGAGGCGTATCAGGCCTGGAGGAAAAGACGACTTTGGGAGAGGTAAGGGAGCTAGAGGAACAGCTCGAGACGCTGAACATACAGAAGAGACAAGGAGAAAACCTGCGGAGAACATTTTTAATCCCAAGAATTGGAGGAGAAGAAGAATACATTGAGGCAAAGATGCTGAAGAAAAGTAAGAAGATGATGGAAGACGATATTTCGAGGACAGAACTTAAAATATAAGCTTTTGAAGAATCCTGATATCCTGATATGTCAACAACAAAGAACAGGACGAAGAAACTCTGAGAAGTTAATCATACAACTGGTGGAGAAGAGAAGCTTGTGTGATGAAGAATCAGGGTGAACCAAATCAACAATCACTGTTACAGCTTCAACTGAACAATATCAAAGGCAATTGTACCAGCCAAGGGGGGACCAGATGTTCCATATCGACCGCCAGTTTCTGGACAGACACAGAATTGGAGAGGGAGAAGAACAAAGAAGAAGGAGGAATATTTCAGCTACACTTTCAGCAACTTTCAGAAGACTGGTATAATTATGGACAGATTGGGTACTTTACCTGTTAATGCAACAAGTCAGGAGGAAGAACAGAGAACATTTTTAAGGAAGATACAGGGGCAATTCAAGATCACCTGTTAGTGCCTAGAAGAGACGAAGGGGGGTGTCCGCTGAGAGAATCGATTAGAGAAGAAGAGAAAATAGCTAACAATTGAAGTAAAAACAACCGACCATTAGAAGTGATAGTGAATAGGGGAAAACTTATCTGTGTTCAGCCTAAAGAGGTTAAACATCTCACTAATTGATAACTAAGTAGGATAGGGATTTGAGGTAGTAAAACAGTTACTTACTCTTAAGGTACTAATATTAGAAGATGCTGTTATGGCAGTGTTGGGAAGAGATGCATGGTTTGAATTGAATTGTACAATAAAATGTACACTAGACGACTGTCTATTAGACGATCTGTCTGGGAAAATAAAGTTAAAAGGGGGTGACTATTATTCTGGGTTACATTCTTACACTAAGGGATTTCAGGCTAGGCTAAAAGGTGTTTAGACGTTTGCCAAGTCTGTGTGTAATGAGTCAGAAGCAGGTGGGGAACTTTCCCAATCACATATTCTAAACATTTGGTGGTAAGGGATTTTGTGAAAATCAGGGGAAAAGTTGTAAATGTTATGAGAGAAAAGATTAGATTAAAATAAGTTAGGAGTAGATTAGGGTTGAAGGAACTCTGAGACAGTAAGCTAAGTTTTAAGGTTAGTAGTAAGAGAGAGAGAACAGTAATGAATGACACTTTAGAGTAGGGAGATCAAGGTAATTATGGGTGTATTTTGTGTAATCAAAAGTTTGAAAGTCAGGGATTTAGAGAAAGGACTGAGATTTGGGGAAAAAGTGACACTAGTGGTGATAGATGGAAGGACAAGCAAAGACAACTTTTATATTGAGGGAAAAACTAGGAGTAACTAAGGACATTCACACTTCAGTCTATTATAACAACAGTGAGAAGCAAGTTAACTCTTTCAACATTGATAGGTATTAAAGTCATAAATATATCGCATTTGATTATAAGGGAACCAATACAGCACCAATTTTTTGGGGAAAAATACTTATTAGGGTTTAGGATGGGGACGTTTCTCCCATATGGAGAGATAATTATGGAGAATAAGTATTGTTATCAGGACCAGGAGTAAAAGGAGGTATAGTTTGGAAGAGGTTAGGAGGGACTGTTCACTTATGTTGCGTAATGTTACAGAGAAAGGTCAGGGAGAATATTTGTATACTTATCTAGTGCAAGCATTAGAAGTTGTTCCGGTTAGGAATTATTGGTTAAAGGGCTATGTAATTCATAAAGTAACGCTTATAATGGAAGAGTTAAGGTTTGTAGCCTCCACAGTCACCAAAGGAGGTCAGGAAGAGTAGATTACAGTCACTCCAACAGTAGATAATACACAGAGGATAATGGGAACCTTTGCATTAGAAGTAATTAGGGTTGATACAGCAACTAAATCAACTACTTTAATGGTAACTTTGGAAGGGATTAGTGATATGATGGCAATAGTAAAAGAGGGAGTATGACATCGACAACAACTTTTCTGAAATTAAATGGGGATTTTAGACTCATGGGTTATGTTACGGATGGAGAGTGCTGTCAATGATAGTACGAATGGGGTTAAAATAGGAGAACAGATAGTAGTAGAGAGAATATAGATTCATCATGGAGGACAGGATGAGATCTTTGATTTTGATGACAGACAGGGAGGGGTATCTGATCAGTACCGCTCGTTCTTCTGTTGTGGAAATTAGAGATAGATTAACTCATTCTGTAAGATCAGTGAGGAATCTTGAAGGTCCATGTCTGTTGAGGATTCCAGCACCGGACATGTTAGACGGTCGCGCGGCCTCTATCAGGTGTGGTTCAGTCTTATGATTTGTCATAACTGTGGTATCAGCAACAGTCATTGACAGATAGAATAATGTCGTTGTCAGAACAGTGGTTTAAGCCTAGGGTTAGGTGGAATTGGGTTAAGTGAATTAATATGGGAATTGTTAAATGGGAAAGGAAAAGCAGGTAACAACAGAATCCTGAAGTATTCAGGTGAAACATTGAGGGCTAAAAGTTGTTTTTGTTCTAATAAAACATATGAGGTAAGGGGTGTGTTCCTGGGAAGATCAGATTGGGATGTTATATGATAACTTTGGATAAGCATGACCTTAAGGGGTAGTAATGAGAAATATGTTACTTTTTAGGTAGCAGGTAGTAAGAAGAGCAGGACGTTGATGGTTAAAAGATTAGCTTGTGCCTGACAATTTGACTATGGGGAATTTTAGAGATATTTAGAGGGTTTGGGATGATAAAAGCATATATATTCTTACATTATGGATGGAAAGGATTTTGTTACATGTTAACGTTGAAGCTTCCATATGAGGTTTTACCATTATAAGAGGGATAGCATTGGACACAGCTAAATCTAGGGTTAAAAAGGTGACATGGCGACATGTCATAGTCTTCAAGCTTATCATTGAAGGATAAGGTCAGGGAGAAGGGGGGACTTTATTCATGGTATGGTGTAACATTTGGGAAGATCATATTGATAAATATTAGTTATACTTTGAGTCCAGATAGTTCAGATAAGATCACTGGGGTTATAGATGCATTATAAGGGATGTGTTTGGGAGATCTGAGAAGATTTGGTTGCAAGATCAATTAGGCCAGTAGGGGCAGTGATGGGTCAGATTTTAGTTTCAGCTTTGATAACACTGTGTGATGTTTGTAATTTGTTACTGACCTTTGAGAAAGCGTTGATATTGAGATAGGTTGGAGAGTGATTCCTGGAGACAACACTCAGATGCCGGTGTTGACTGTTCCTGATCTGGAGGAAGATGGATGGACTACTGATGGATAAATATCATTTTGATGATTTAAAAAAAATATATATATATTTTTTTCTCAATAGTAGGGTGATGTTGGTATGATTTATGAATCAAGGGGGGGATAGGTTAATGTGATTCATACATCATTTATATGTCATTTTTATATTCTTAAATTGATGTTGAGGTTTAATTTGAAAATGTTGTTTTGCAAAAGATACTGTTTGGTCGTTTATTTTCTTGTCATTCCAGAAGCATTTGGGAGAACATGTGGAGATTGAAATACTCAAACAAAGACAATATGAAGGGACAATATGACTGGAGGAGATGAAACAAGGAGGGTGTGGCTGATTCCATCATCAACAAGTCCATTGGAAGAGGACACTACAGGGAGATGAAGTGTAGTGGACTACATTCCAGTGTTTGCAATGAAATATAGACATGTGTAATACATAATTGTGTCATATTTTTAGGTATTAATTTTGGTAGAATGATGTTTGATGTTATTGACTACATGTAAGGATCTTAGATGTTTTTGTTTATTTCGGTGAATGTTTAGGGACAGAGAGGCTAGGAAGGGAGAGTTTCATTGTCCGGTCCAATGGGTTGACCAGCCGTACAATGAATGTTTATGGATAGGATTTTGTTTGCAGGGGCTTACATGTGTATTTAATTGCATCATAGTTTCAAATGCATTTACATGGTTAATGAGGTTATCTGGAGTACCGACGGTGGTTGCCTGGGGCAGAGGGACCGTGAGAGAATTTTACTGTCTTGATTGATATGGATGGATGGCTGCCAGACAGTTTTTCGCTCTTACACTCCATAGAGATTTCTTCATATGTCATAGTAATGTATTCATACTTCATAAACAGTTGTTCATATTTCATAGTAATGTATTCACACTTCATAAACAGGTATTTCATAGAAAGGTATTTACACTCTAGAGGAGAATGTGTTTGGTTTAATGTTAAAGATACTCAATAAGATAAATGGTTAATAGTCATAATCCTATTCTGTTTGGTTTCGAGACGTTTAGGTTGTCTCGAAAGGGGGGAATATGTAGTGTATTAAAATTATGCCTTTGTTAAATGTTTTTCATGAAGAAATGGAAGGTTGATTATTGCTATCGAGAGGGAAGGTTTTAGCGTGACGTCACATATGACAGACAGGAAGTGGGGTGTAAGATACGGGGATTGAACAGTAGAGGGAGCCATTCAACTCTTGGAAGGCTATATAAAGGGGAGACTGGTGATTGGCCAGAGGAGGGAGTTTCATTGTTTATAAATAAGGGGGTTAGGGGAGGAAGACGTCAGAGCAGCCCCTAGAATGGGAGGACACTGCTCTCCAGACCTCGCGAGTCTGTCACCCATGCTGAAGCTTGTGATCTGAATAAACCTTATGATCAACGTGCAGTATGAGCAGACTCTTTTTGTTCATCCGCAATAATTGCCACCATTCATCCGATACGACACAACACTCACGGTGTGATGGAGAGTTTTAAAGCAACACTCACAGTGTGATGGAGAGTGGTAAAGCAACACTCACGGTGTGATGGAGAGTGGTAAAGCAACACTCACGGTGTGATGGAGAGTGGTAAAGCAACACTCACGGTGTGATGGAGAGTGTTAAAGCAACACTCACAGTGTGATGGAGAGTGGTAAAGCAACACTCACGGTGTGATGGAGAGTGGTAAAGCAACACTCACGGTGTGATGGAGAGTGGTAAAGCAACACTCACGGTGTGATGGAGAGTGGTAAAGCAACACTCACGGTGTGATGGAGAGTGGTAAAGCAACACTCACGGTGTGATGGAGAGTGGTAAAGCAACACTCACAGTGTGATTGAGAGTGGTAAAGCAACACTCACAGTGTGATGGAGAGTGGTAAAGCAACACTCACAGTGTGATGGAGAGTGGTAAAGCAACACTCACGGTGTGATGGAGAGTGGTAAAGCAACACTCACGGTGTGATGGAGAGTGGTAAAGCAACACTCACGGTGTACAGATGTAAAATAAATAAGTGTTAGCTTCCTCAGCACCATGCACCCCACTGTTGCCACCGGCAGTGACCAGAAGAAGAAACCGGAGACAGTGACAGACTACAATCACACAAAGGTATATACAGTATCTCTACCATATACAGATAGCCTTCCCATCTGCCAAACACCAAATAGGATCCCCTTTTATTATATTACATTCATATTATTACTATTAGTATTATCATTCTATATAATTATAACCTTTTCTATTCTATTTTATTTTATGTAAAAGGTTGGTGTGGATGCACTTGACCAGATGTCCAGACTGTACTCTGTAAAAGGGGGTACTCTCCTCTGGCCTGTTGACTGTACTATGTAAAAAGGGGTACTCTCCTCTGGCCTGTTGACTGTACTCTGTAAAAGGGGGTACTCTCCTCTGGCCTGTTGACTGTACTCTGTAAAAGGGGTACTCTCCTCTGGCCTGTTGACTGTACTCTGTAAAAGGGGGTACTCTCCTCTGGCCTGTTGACTGTACTCTGTAAAAGGGGGTACTCTCCTCTGGCCTGTTGACTGTACTCTGTAAAAGGGGGTACTCTCCTCTGGTCTGTTGACTGTACTCTGTAAAAGGGGGTACTCTCCTCTGGCCTGTTGACTGTACTCTGTAAAAGGGGGTACTCTCCTCTGGCCTGTTGACTGTACTCTGTAAAAGGGGGAACTCTCCTCTGGCCTGTTGACTGTACTCTGTAAAAGGGGGTACTCTCCGCTGGCCTGTTGGCTGTACTCTGTAAAAGGGGGTACTCTCCTCTGGCCTGTTGACTGTACTCTGTAAAAGGGGGTACTCTCCTCTGGCCTGTTGAGGTGTTCTACAATGTGCTCGACATGACTGCTATCAACACGTGTTGTACAAGCAATGCCTTGACAAGACAGTCAGCAGGAGACATTTCATCATGGATCTGGCATGTGAGCTTGGTGAGAACCACATGAACGCATAGAAAGAAGCTACAGTCACCAAGCAGGCCGCCAAGACAGCAGGTCCTGTTCTCCCTCTTCCCCAAGAACCACAGCTCCCACTGGGGAAAAATACACAATGTCAAGACAGCAGGTCCTCCTCTCCCTCTTCCCCAAGAACCACAGCTCCCACTGGGGAAAAATACACAATGTCAAGACAGCAGGTCCTGCTCTCCCTCTTCCCCAAGCACCACAGCTCCCACTGGGGAAAAATACACAATGTCAAGTTGGCAGGTGCACACCGAACAAGACCCATGAAAACTGTGTGCAGGGAACCGATTTGATTTGTTTGTGGACCTGAAGCATAAAGAGAATGCGTGATTGGTTCATGTGTAAAGGCTCGGTACAGTGTCTGATACAATCAACACATTATTGTTTTTACATCTTGTCATGAACATATTTCCACAAAAATGTTTTTTTTTTTTTCATTATTTATTATTATTATTTTTTTTCATTTTTTTTTTTGTCATTTAGCAGACGCTCTTATCCAGAGCGACTTACAGTTAGTGAATACATATATATTTTTTTATGCTGGCCCCCCATGGGAATCAAACCCACAACCCTGGCGTTGCAAACGCCATGCTCTATCAACTGAGCTACATCCCTGCCAGCTATTCCCTCCCCTACCCTGGACAACGCTGGGCCAATTGTGCGCCGCCCATGAGTCTCCCGGTCGCAGCCGGCTGCGACAGAGCCTGGATTCGAACCAGGATCTCTAGTGGCACAGTTAGCACTGCGATGCAGTGCCTTAGACCACTGCCTTAGACCAGTGCCTTAGACCACTGCCTTAGACCAGTGCCTTAGACCACTGCCTTAGACCACTGCCTTAGACCAGTGCCTTAGACCACTGCCTTAGATCACTGCCTTAGACCAGTGCCTTAGACTACTGCCTTAGACCAGTGCCTTAGACCACTGCCTTAGACCACTGCCTTAGACCACTGCCTTAGACCACTGCCTTAGACCACTGCCTTAGACCACTGCACCACTATTTATACAATTCATCCTTTACAATTGTTCACAAACAGCAAATCATTTCACAATGTCAAGTAAGTAAGTGCGGACGGAAAAAGTCCCATAAAAACTGTGTGCAGGGCAACCGATTTGTTTGTGGGGCTTGCTCACACAAAGCCCCGAAGCTGTGTGCTGACTGTGGACCTGAAGCATAAGGAGAAGACGTGATTGGTTCATGTGTAAAGGCTCGGTACAGTGTCTGATACAATCAACACATTATTGTTTTTATATCTTGTCATGAATATATTAACACAAATATTTATTTATGCAATTAATCCTTTCTAATTGTTAATGCACTGGTGCTTTTGTTTATGAATACAGCAAATAATTTCACCTGAGCACCTGGCTAGTTATATTATTATTATAATACTTTTTTCATTCTACTTTGTCAAAATAAACTGTAAATGGACTTTATTAAGTACTATAACTATATTACTAATATAATCTACAAATAAAGTTGATCAGATGGATTATACTGTAATGTTTATATTGTAAGGGAAACAGAAATAGGCTATAGGCCTTTTTGTTTTTTTTACTTTGTAGAATTAACTTTTTTTAAAGTTACAAAAAATATATATTTCCACTAATATTTCTTCATGCAATTAATAATTTACAACAGTTTATGCACTATTTATCAAGCGTTTATTTAACAAACTATGTTTGCACACCTTGCACCTTGCTGGTTGATATGCATCTGATGCATATGCTAAAGTAGACGCCTGTCAACTTTCTCTTGCGGGTTCTGATATGCTGAAAGAACAGGCGGTTCTAGTGTTAAGGACTGGTAGATGGGTGTTGCTCATGCATTCACTCATGTTTGCACACCTTGCTATAGCACAGGGATGGGCAACTCCAGTCCTCGGGGCCTGATTGGTGTCACACCTTGCTATAGCACAGGGATGGGCAACTCCAGTCCTCTGGGGCCTGATTGGTGTCACACCTTGCTATAGCACAGGGATGGGCAACTCCAGTCCTCTGGGGCCTGATTGGTGTCACACCTTGCTATAGTGCAGGGATGGGCAACTCCAGTCCTCTGGGCCTGATTGGTGTCACACCTTGCTCTAGTGCAGGGATGGGCAACTCCAGTCCTCAGGGCCTGATTGGTGTCACACCTTGCTATAGTGCAGGGATGGGCAACTCCAGTCCTCTGGGCCTGATTGGTGTCAAACCTTGCTATAGTGCAGGGATGGGCAACTCCAGTCCTCTGGGCCTGATTGGTGTCACACCTTGCTATAGTGCAGGGATGGGCAACTCCAGTCCTCGGGCCTGATTGGTGTCACACCTTGCTATAGTGCAGGGATGGGCAACTCCAGTCCCCGGGGCCTGATTGGTGTCACACCTTGCTATAGCACAGGGATGGGCAACTCCAGTCCTCTGGGCCTGATTGGTGTCACACCTTGCTCTAGTGCAGGGATGGGCAACTCCAGTCCTCAGGGCCTGATTGGTGTCACACCTTGCTATAGTGCAGGGATGGGCAACTCCAGTCCCCGGGGCCTGATTGGTGTCACACCTTGCTATAGTGCAGGGATGGGCAACTCCAGTCCTCTGGGCCTGATTGGTGTCACACCTTGCTCTAGTGCAGGGATGGGCAACTCCAGTCCTCGGGGCCTGATTGGTGTCACACCTTGCTATAGTGCAGGGATGGGCAACTCCAGTCCCCGGGGCCTGATTGGTGTCACACCTTGCTATAGCACAGGGATGGGCAACTCCAGTCCCCGGGGCCTGATTGGTGTCACACCTTGCTATGGTGCAGGGATGGGCAACTCCAGTCCTCGGGGCCTGATTGGTGTCAAACTTTTGCCCCAGCCGCAGCTAACACACTTGACTCCAATAATTAACTAATCATAATCTTCAATTTAGAATGCGATTAGTTTAATCAGCTGTGTTTGCTAGGGATGGGGGAAAAGTGTGACACCCTGAGGATTGGAGTACCCATCCCTACTAGCTGAAAGAACAGGCGGTTCTAGAGTTAAGGACTGGTAGATGGGTGTTGCTCATGCGTTCACTCATGCTGACTGGCTCCAATACTTTGTTATTGACTAAAGCCTCCAAGTCAGCCTTGACTTATGGTCTGATAGCATAAGGTACAGGTCCTGCTTTTAGAAACGTTGGTTTGCTGTCTGGCTTAATGCTAAGCTTCCCTGTAATGTCGTTCATACTACCCAGCTGTCCATTAAAGACTTCTCCATGTTTCTTTAAGATGGCAGGTACAGTGGGGGAAAAGGGTATTTAGTCAGCCACCAATTGTGCAAGTTCTCCCACTTAAAAAGATGAGAGAGGCCTGTAATTTTCATCATAGGTACACGTCAACTATGACAGACAAAATGAGAAGAAAAAAAATCCAGAAAATCACATTGTAGGATTTGTAATGAATTTATTTGCAAATTATGGTGGAAAATAAGTATTTGGTCACCTACAAACAAGCAAGATTTCTGGCTCTCACTGACCTGTAACTTCTTCTTTAAGAGGCTCCTCTGTCCTCCACTCGTTACCTGTATTAATGGCACCTGTTTGAACTTGTTATCAGTATAAAAGACACCTGTCCACAACCTCAAACAGTCACACTCCAAACTCCACTATGGCCAAGACCAAAGAGCTGTCAAAGGACACCAGAAACAAAATTGTAGACCTGCACCAGGCTGGGAAGACTGAATATGCAATAGGTAAGCAGCTTGGTTTGAAGAAATCAACTGTGAGAGCAATTATTAGGAAATGGAAGACATACAAGACCACTGATAATCTCCCTCGATCTGGGGCTCCATGCAAGATCTCACCCCGTGGGGTCAAAATTATCACAAGCAAAAATCCCAGAACCACACGGGGGGACCTAGTGAATGACCTGCAGAGAGCTGGGACCAAAGTAACAAAGCCTACCATCAGTAACACACTACACCGCCAGGGACTCAAATCCTGCAGTGCAGACGTGTCCCCCTGCTTAAGCCAGTACATGTCCAGGCCCGTCTGAAGTTTGCTAGAGTGCATTTGGATGATCCAGAAGAGGATTGGGAGAATGTCATATGGTCAGATGAAACCAAAATATAACTTTTTGGTAAAAACTCAACTCGTCGTGTTTGGAGGACAAAGAATGCTGAGTTGCATCCAAAGAACACCATACCTACTGTGAAGCATGGGGGTGGAAACATCATGCTTTGGGGCTGTTTTTCTGTTTTTATTTTAAAGGAACATAAAGACAAGAACAAATAGCAGCAGGAATGGTTATACAGCTAGAAACACAATACTGTTAAAATATATATCAGAACAAATAGCAGCAGGAATGGTTATACAGCTAGAGACACAATACTGTTAAAATATATATCAGAACAAATAGCAGCAGGAATGGTTATAGAGCTAGAGACACAATATTGTTAAAATATATATCAGAACAAATAGCAGCAGGAATGGTTATACAGCTAGAGACACAATACTGTTAAAATATATATCAGAACAAATAGCAGCAGGAATGGTTATACAGCTAGAGACACAATACTGTTAAAATATATATCAGAACAAATAGCAGCAGGAATGGTTATACAGCTAGAGACACAATACTGTTAAAATATATATAAGTATATTATGGAAACTAGTTATTGCAGATACATACAATTATAATAAACCACATATACAATCACCCACCTCAGCTGCATCAACCCACCCTCCAACCCCTCCTGGGACCACCCCACCCCACCCTCCAACCCCTCCTGGGACCACCCCAACCCACCCTCCAACCCCTCCTGGGACCACCCCAACCCACCCTCCAACACCTCCTGGGGCCACCCCAACCCACCCTCCAACCCCTCCTGGGACCACCCCAACCCCTCCTGGGACAACCCCAACCCACCCTCCAACCCCTCCTGGGACCACCCCAACCCACCCTCCAACCCTCCTGGGACCACCCCAACCCACCTTCCAACCCCTCCTGGGACCACCCCAACCCACCCTCCAACCCCTCCTGGGACCACCCCAACCCACCCTCCAACCCCTCCTGGGACCACCCCAACCCACCCTCCAACCCCTCCTGGTATATCCTAAATGATATCTATAAAAGTGCTGATCCAATGAGGTGTGGTGGTTGCCATCTTAATTCCAACATCTTTTTAGCTGCTGTCCAACCTGACAACATTATACGTCTTTGCTGTAATGACAGTGGTGAATTATCATTCAGTAATAACAGTCTGGGGGAACAAGGTATGAGGATACCTCTTTCCAAAACATGTCCCCTGGTCACTCCCAGTACATATGATTAAAGGAGCCCAAGGCACCTTGATTACATAGATCACACAGAGGAGCGGTTGTGATTTCTATTAAATGATGTTTTCTAGGTGGAAGGTATACCCTGTGTATGAGATTAAAATGTATCAGCTGGTGATTAGGATTGTTAGATGAACCCACTAAGTTCCTGATGAACTCAACTGGTGAGCCTCTTTAGCAGCTAGTTCCATGGACACACTGATTTCAATGTCCTTTGCCAAGGTCAGATGACTTTCAGTCAACAGTCTCTTTTGTGTAGCTTCACTCCGTAGCCCACATACTAGTCTGTCTCTAATGATGAAATTTAGAACAGCATTAAACTCACAGTGTTCTGGTAGCAGATTTAATTTAATTTGGTTTGTCTTCACAGTTGAATAAATGTCCTTTCCTTTAATTAAAACCCAATTCCTCCTTTTTAATCACGTTGTTTTCCCACTCCGATGTCCGTCTCCAGTCCTTTTCTGCCGTCCATGATGATGTTAACTCCAGTGATGGAAAAAGTACCCAATTGTCATACTTGAGTAAAAGTACAGATACCTTCACAGAAAATGACTCAACTAAAAGTGAAAGTCACCCAGTAAAATACTACTTAAGTAAAAGTCTAAAAGTATTTGGTTTTAAATGTACTTAAGTATCAAAAGTAAATGTAATTGCTAAAATATACTAAAGTATCAAAAGTAAAAGTACAAGTATAAATAATTTCAAATTCCTTACATAAAGCAAACCAGACAATTGTCTTGTTTTTAAAATTTACATTCAGCCAGAGGCACACTCCAACACTCAGACAATTTACAAACAAAGCATTTGTGTTTAGTGAGTCTGCCAGATCAGAGGCAGTAGGGATGTTCTCTTGATAAGTTCGTGAATTTGACCATTTTCTGTCCTGCTAAGCATTCAAAATGTAACGAGTACTTTTGGGTGTCAGGGAAAATGTATGGAGTAAAAAGTACATTATTTTCTTTAGGAATGTAGTGAAGTGAAAGTAAAAGTAGTCAAAAATATGAATAGTAAAGTAAAGTACAGATACCTCAAAAACGACTTAAGTAGTACTTTAAAGTATTTTTACTTAAGTACTTTACACCACTGGTTAACGCTCTTTCTTAGCTAGCTCGACTATGCACTTGCCTCTGCTAGCAATACACTGTGCTAACATTAGCCTAGACTGTACCACAGAAAATAACAGTTTTAAACAGTTGTAAAAACCCACTTCTTCCAGACAGAATAGTTCCTGTAGATTCAGACTAACTCATCACCAATCTGTTGTTATGTCTCTGGGGTTTCATAACCACGTCTGTATAACAATTCAATAATGATGAGACAGGAGACAGGAATCAGATCAACCATTTATCTGGAACGCGATCATCTCAACACATACAAACCCCCATGATGCTCTGCGGCACAACCCCAATATACAACACATTTCATAGATAAGTAAATGGACACAAAACAAAACTCATAGAGGAATTTAAATGTTCATTTCTAGAAAGTAGGGCCATGGGATAGGGTCAGAAAGGTCAGTATGTTTGATAACTGGTTCCAGAGGTGACATAACAAGCATAAGGTCCATTATAACACAGTGAAGTAGAGGTGGGAGCTAAAAGCAGACATGGACAGTGAGACGGTGTGAGGAGGTCAGGGGTGAAACACTAGATCAGGACAGGTAGAAATGGCAGGGCTGGAAATAGACACAGAGACACATTCTGATCATGGCTCAGACCTGACCTGAGACACCCAAACAGAAGATGCCATAGCAAAGTCCTGTCCAGTAGGCTATATGGGATTTCCTTTCATCAAAATCCTACACATGGAAATGTGTCCAGTGTGTGTGTGTCCAGTGTATGTATGTGTGTCCAGTGTGTGTGTGTGTGTGTGTCCAGTGTGTGTTTGTCCAGTGTGTGTGTGTGTGTGTGTGTGTGTCCTTTGTGTGTGTGTGTTCAATGTGTGTGTGTCCAGTATGTGTGTGTGTTCAGTGTCAGTGTGTGTGTGTGTTCAGTGTGTGAGTGTGTGTGTTTCCAGTGTGTGTGTGTGTGTGTGTGTGTCCAGTGTGTGTCTGTCCAGTGTGTGTGTGTGTGTGTTTGTGTGTGTGTGTGTGTGTGAGTCCTGTGTGTGTTTGTCCAGTGTGTGTGTGTGTGTGTTCAGTGTGTGTTCAGTGT
Source organism: Coregonus clupeaformis (assembly GCF_020615455.1). Lineage (NCBI taxonomy): Eukaryota > Metazoa > Chordata > Actinopteri > Salmoniformes > Salmonidae > Coregonus > Coregonus clupeaformis. The sequence continues at coordinate 59,908 of NW_025534063.1, forward strand.
GTGTGTGTCCAATGTGTATGTATGTGTGTGTCCAGTGTGTGTGTGTGTGTGAATCCAGTGTGTGTATGTGTGTGTGTGTCCAGTGTGTGTGGATGCGTGTCCAGTGTGTGTGTGTGTCCAGTGTGTGTGTGTCCAGTGTGTGTGTGTGTGTCCAGCGTGTGTGTGTCCAGTGTGTGTGTGTGTGTGTGTGTGTGTGTGTGTGTGTGTCCAGTGTGTGTGTGTGTGTGTGTGTGTGTGTCCAGTGTGTGTGTGTGTGTGTGTTCAGCGTGTGTGTGTTCAGTGTGTGTGTGTATCCAGCGTGTATGTTTAGTGTGTGTGTGTCCAGTGTGTGTGTGTGTATGTGTTCAGCGTGTGTGTGTTCAGTGTGTGTGTGTCCAGTGTCCAGTGTGTGTGTGTGTGTGTGTGTGTGTGATCAGTGTGTGTGTGTCCATTGTGTTTGTGTATCCAGTGTGTGTGTCCAGAGTGTGTGTGTGTTCAGCGTGTGTGTGTGTGTGTGTGTGTTTGTGTGTCCAGTGTGTGTGTGTCCAGTGTGTGTGTGTCCAGTGTGTGTGTGTCCAGTGTGTGTGTGTGTGTGTCCAGTTTGTGTGTGTGTGTCCAGTGTGTGTGTCCTGTGTGTGTGTGTGTCAGGTGTGTGTGTCCAGTGTGTATTTGTGTGTGTGTGTCCAGTGTGTGTGTGTGTGTCCAGTGTGTGTGTGTGTCCTGTGTGTGTGTGTGTGTGTCAGGTGTGTGTGTCCTGTGTATATGTGTGTGTGTGTCCAGTGTGAGTGTGTGTGTGTCCAGTGTGTGTGTGTCCAGTGTGTGTGTGTGTGTGTCCAGTGTGTGTGTGTAAGTGTGTATGTGTGTGTGTCCAGTGTCTGTGTGTGTGTCCAGTGTGTGTGAGTGTGTGTGTCCAGTGTGTGTGAGTGTGTCCAGTGTTTGTGTGTGTGTGTGTGTGTGTCCAGTGTGTGTGTGTGTGTGTGTGTGTGTGTGTGTGTGTGTGTGTGTGTGTGTGTGTCCTGTGTGTGTGGGTGTCAGGTGTGTGTGTGTCCAGTGTGTGTGTGTGTCTAGCGTATGTGTGTGTGTCCAGTGTGTGTGTCCAGTGTGTGTGTGTCCAGTGTGTATGTGTGTGTGTCCAGCGTATGTGTGTGTGTCCAGTTTGTGTGTCCAGTGTGTGTGTGTGTGTTTGTGTGTGTCCAGTGTGTGTGTGTGTGTGTGTCCAGTGTGTGTGTGTGTGTGTGTGTGTGTGTCCAGTGTGTGTGTGTCCTGTGTGTGTGTGTGTCCAGTGTGTGTGAGTGTGTGTGTGTGTGTGTCCAGTGTGTGTGTCCTGTGTGTGTGTGTGTCCAGTGTGTGTGTGTGTGTCCTGTGTGTGTTTCCTGTGTGTGTGAGTGTGTGTGTCCAGTGTGTGTGTGTGTGTGTCCAGTGTGTGTGTCCAGTGTGTGTGTGTGTGTGTGTGTGTGTGTGTGTGTCCAGTGTGTGTGTGTCCAGTGTGTGTGTGTTCAGTGTGTGTGTGTGTGTCCAGTGTGTGTGTGTGTCCAGAGTGTGTGTGTGTCCAGTGTCCAGTGTGTGGGTGTGTTTGTCCAGTGTGTGTCCAGTGTGTGTGTGATCAATGTATGTGGGTCCTGTGTGTGTGTGTGTGTGTGTGTCCAGTGTGTGTTTGTCCGGTGTGTGTGTGTTCAGTGTGTGTGTGTGTGTGTCCAGTGTGTGTGTGTGTCCAGTGTGTAGGTGTGTGTGTGTGTGTGTCCAGTGTGTTGGTGTGTGTGTGTCTAGTGTGTGTGTGTGTGTGTGTCCAGTGTGTGTTTGTCCGGTGTGTGTGTGTGTGTGTGTGTCCAGAGTGTGTGTGTGTGTCCAGTGTGTGTGTGTGTCCAGTGTGTCAGTGTGTGTGTCCAGTGTGTGTGTGTGTGTGTCTAGTGTGTGTGTGTGTGTGTGTGTGTGTCTAGTGTGTGTGTGTGTGTCCAGTGTGTGTGTGTGTGTGTCCAGTGTGTGTGTCCAGTGTGTCAGTGTGTGTGTGTGTGTCCAGTTTGTCAGTGTGTGTGTTTGTGTGTCTAGTGTGTGTGTGTGTGTGTCCAGTATGTGTGTGTGTCCATTGTGTGTGTCCAGTGTGTCAGTGTGTGTGTGTGTGTCCAGTGTGTCAGTGTGTGTGTGTGTGTCCAGTGTCTGTGTGTGTGTGTGTGTGTGTCTAGTGTGTGTGTGTGTGTACAGTGTCAAGTGTGTGTGTGTGTCCAGTGTGTGTGTGTGTCCAGTGTGTCAGTGTGTGTGTGTGTGTCCAGTGTGTGTGTGTGTCCAGTGTGTGTGTTCAGTGTGTGTGTGTGTGTACACTGTGTGTGTGTGTGTGTGTGTGTGTGTGTGTGTGTGTGAGTGTGTGTGTGTACAGTGTGTGTGTGTTTAGTGTATTTGTGTGTGTGTGTTCCCAGTGTGTTTGTGTGTGTGTTGTGTTTGACACAGGGACACTGAGGTGTCAAGAAACCAAACCCTAAACCCTGGATAGAGGGGATCAGTGAATGTGGAGTGGAATGTGTACAGGTGGGTCAGTGTGTCAGAGGAGACTCTGTAGAAGGACAGAGTGCCGGCTGGCCAGTCCAGATACACTCCTACTCTGTGGGAGCTGGAGGAGGGGACGTCTATGGTAGTGGACTTATTATTGTGACAGGCAGAGTAACTGTTGTCAGAGCAGATCAGACACCAGGACTTGTCATTCCATCCAATCGCACAGTCATTACCCCCTCCTCTCCTGCTGATTCCTTTATATGCCACTCCTATAACAGCCTCTCTCCCACTCCACTCTACCTCCCAGTAACAGCGCCCAGTCAGACCCTCTCTACACAGCACCTGTCTACAGTCCTCAAATCTCTCTGGGTGATCAGGATACGGCTGCTCCTCTCTCCTACGTGTCACCTTTCTGTTCTCCTCAGACAGAGAGAGGAGTCTGTTTGCTGTGTTTGGGTCCAGTGTGAGATCACAGACATCTGATGGATGAAACCAGACACAATATTAGAAATCATCATCATTCACATTAGAATGTTAACTCACTTTTCACTAATTCATTTAATGTAGATGTTTCTAGGTATCAAAAGGAGAAGTTAAGGTAACTTGAGACTTGTTGAATGATCATATGTTATACTGTTTGGTAATATAAAACACACTTATTCCCATTAATTAAACACACACACACACACACACACACTGGACACACACACACACACACACTGGACACACACACACATCCTGAACACACACACACACACACACACACAGACACACACATTGTCAAAGCAACTCTTTGTAAACTTTGGTGTCCCTGATTTGTGCTTCTGTAGAACTACAGCTGATATTTAATATGACCAAGTAAGTAATGATGGTGGTCTTTGACTTTGACTTCATTTGAATTAAGACTTATTCTTAGTCATATTCTTCACAGCAGTCAACACTCACATTTTCTAGGTCCAGGTTTCATTGTGTTCTCTCCACCATGTTCCACACTGTAGCGGTAAGCAGAAGAACAGACAGTCATTGAGGGATACACCTGAACTCACACACACACACACACACACACACACAAACAGTCAGTATATACATTTGTCCAAGTATGTGTCCACTGTTTGTGTCCTGTGTGTGTGTGTGTGTGTGTCCTGTGAGTGTCCAGTGTGTGTGTGTGTGTGTGTCCAGTGTGTGTGTATGTGTGTGTGTGTGTCCGGTGTCTGTCCAGTGTGCGTGTGTATGTCAAGTGTGTGTGTTTGTGTGTCCAGTGTGTGTGTGTGTGTGTTCAGTGTGTTTGTCCAGTGTGTGTGTGTGTGTCCAGTGTGTGTGTGTCCAGTGTGTGTGTCCAGTGTGTGTGTGTGTGTGTGTGTTTGTCCAGTGTGTGTATGTGTGTCCAGTGTGTGTGTATGTCTAGTGTGTGTGTGTGTGTGTCTAGTGTATGTGTGTGTGTCTAGTGTTTGTGTTTGTGTGTCCAGTGTGTGTGTGTATGTGTGTGTGTGTCTGTGTGTACAGTGTGAGTAAGTCTGTGTGTTTGTGTCCTTTGTGTGTATGTGTCCAGTGTATGTGTGTGTTTGTGTGTGTGTGTGTCCAGTGTGAGTAAGTCCGTGTGTTTGTGTGTGTCCAGTGTGTGTGTGTTTATGTGTGTGACCACTGTGTTTTTGTGTTTGTGTGTGTGTCCGGTGTGTGTCCAGTGTGTGTGTGTGTGTGTGTGTGTGTGTGTGTCCAGTGTGTGTGTGTGCGTGTGTGTCCAGTGTGGGTATGTCTAGTGTGCGTGTGTGTGTGTCTAGTGTGTGTGTGTGTCCAGTGTGAGTGCGTGTGTGTCCAGTGTGTTTGTATTTGTCCAGTGTGTGTGTGTGTGTGTGTGTCCTTTGTGTGTATGTGTCCAGTGTGTGTGTTTACAGTGTGTGTGTGTGTGTGTGTGTGTGTGTCCAGTGTGTATGTGTGTCCAGTGTGTGTGTGTCCTTTGTGTGTGTGTGTGTGTCCTTTGTGTGTATGTGTCCAGTGTGTGTGTTTACAGTGTGTGTCCAGTGTGTGTGTGTGTGTCCAGTGTGTATGTGTGTCGAGTGTGTGTGTCTGTGTCCAGTGTGTGTACTGATACACGTGCACACACACACACTGGACACACACACACACACACACACACACACACACAAACTGGACAAACACACACACACTGAACAAACACACACACACCGACACACACACACACACTGGACACACACACGCACACTGACACACACACACACTGGACACACACACACACACAGACACACACACAGACACACAGACACACAGACACACACACACACCCACACACACACACACACACACACACACACACACACTGGACAAACACACACACACCGGACACACACACACACACTGGACACACACACACACTGGACACACACACACACTGCACACACACACACACACACACAGACACACACACAGACAAACACACACACACACACACACAGTCTTTATATAACTTAGTCCAAGTGGTGGTCAGAATGTTTTTCTTAACTAGCCTGATAACTCCAACATGTCTGATATGAACATTGACATAAACCCTCTACATACTTGAGATTCTCCAGTCTGCAGTGTGGATCCTCCAGTCCAGCAGAGAGCAGTCTGACTCCTGAGTCTCCTGGGTGATTGTAGCTCAGGTCCAGCTCTCTCAGGTGTGAGGGGTTTGACCTCAGAGCTGAGACCAGAGAAGCACAGCCTTCCTCTGTGACTAGACAGCCTGACAGCCTGCAAAGAGTCGAATCATATTAAAACCACACTGCTATTCTTTGGTGGTGAAAATAGTGGCAGTATATTTTTTCTACATATTAAGATACATAAGTGTCCTGAAACCTGCCATATCTATTCATAAATTAATGTATCATTATCAGAAATGATCAAAGTATTGCTTGTAAAGAGAAACATGTATAGTACAAATATTTGAGTAGACTGACCAGAGCAGTTTAAAAAGCAGTATCAGTCAAAAGACAGACAGTGAGGTATCAGATTTAGATTGTATTGAGTATACAGTCCACACCATATCTAGTTTGACAGTGAAGATAACATTTTAAATGTGGCTCTATACTCCAGCATTTTGGATTTGAGATCAAATGTTTCATATGAGGTGACAGTATATAATGTCACCTTTTATTTGAGGGTATTTTCATACATATCTGTTTCACCGTTTAGAAATGAAGCACTTTATGTATCTAGTCCCCCCATTTGAAGAATTCATAAGTATTCTGACCAATTCACTTATAGTGTATTAAAGTATTCAAAAGTTGAGTATTTGGTTGTAAACTCGTTGGTTGCATTTACAGTTTGTTTTGGTTGTGTTTTGGGTTATGTTTTGCCCGATAGTAACTGAATGGTGGATGATGACTGGAGTAATTTTCTGTCTAAGTGAGTAGATAACATGTTTCTAAACACTACTAAATTAATCCTGATGATGCTATGATTAAGAAAAATCATGAATGAATCATGAATAATAATGAGTGAGAAAGTTACAGAGGCTACAACAAAACATGCTAACCTCTCACCATTACCAATAACAGAGGGGGTATGATCCTTGTTCCTCTGTAACTTTCTCATTCATCATCATTCCCGATTCATTCATGATTATTCATAATCATAGTAGCATCCACATGAATGTAGAAGTGTTCAGAAACATCTTCTATTCTTACTGACAATACAAGTGAAGTGACTCCAAAATGACAGGACATTATTCACCATTCAGTTTCTATTGGGAAAAACATAATCCAAAACACTACCAAAACAAACTGCAAATGTATTCAACAACTTTGTAGAATCACAAGCTTGATGTAATCACTGTGGGTAAGGAATATGGGACCAAATACTAAACTTATGACTACTTGTAAAAACTGTAAGCTTCACTGTCCAAAGACATATGGTGTGGACTATGTGTGCCTGGTAAACACATGTGGATCTGGTGAACAGTTATCACTTGTTGACCAACTACAGGAATACTGACCTCAGAGTCTCCAGTTTACAGTGGGGATTCCCCAGTCCAGCAGAGAGCAGCTTCACTCCTGAATCCTTCAGGTCATTGTTACTCAGATCCAGCTCTCTCAGGTGTGAGGGGTTTGACTTCAGAGCTGAGACCAGAGAAGCACAGCCTTTCTCTGTGACTCCACAGCCTGACAGCCTGACAGAGAGATCATCATGATTTCACAAACACACTGTTAATTTAACACCAGTAGTGTAGAAGGACAATGGCAGATGCATTTGGTTTATTCTCTTAAACAACATATAGATTAATCTTCTGTCTCCTAGAATGGTATGGTCATATTGTTATACTAATGTTGTCACGCCCTGACTCTATGTGTGGGATCTAGTGTGTATATTTCTATGTTGGCCGGTGTGGTTCCCAATCAGAGGCAGCTGTCGCTCGTTGTCTCTGATTGGGGACCATACTTAGGCAGCCTATTGGCACTGTCATGTTGTGGGATCTTGTTCCGTGTTAAGGTATGGTATGGTATGGTATGGTATGGTATGGTGTGGTATGGTATGGTGTGGTATGGTGTGGTATGGTGTGGTGTGGTATGGTGTGGTATGGTGTGGTATGGTGTGGTATGGTGTGGTATGGTGTGGTATGGTGTGGTGTGGTATGGTATGGTGTGGTATGGTGTGGTATGGTATGGTATGGTATGGTGTGGTATGGTGTGGTATGGTGTGGTATGGTGTGGTATGGTGTGGTGTGGTATGGTGTGGTATGGTGTGGTATGGTGTGGTATGGTGTGGTGTGGTATGGTGTGGTATGGTGTGGTATGGTGTGGTATGGTGTGGTATGGTGTGGTATGGTGTGGTATGGTGTGGTATGGTATGGTGTGGTATGGTGTGGTATGGTGTGGTATGGTGTGGTATGGTGTGGTGTGGTGTGGTATGGTATAGGACAATGGCAGATGCATTTGGTTTATTCTCTTAAACAACATATAGATTCATCTTCCGTCTCCTAGAATTGTATGGTCATATTGTTATACTAATATGAACATCAATGCATTGATTCAGTAAGTTTTTCAATTTAATATTATATATTATATACATATTATAATACATATATTTCTCTAAACTGAATATTTCTTCCTGATGATTAGTACTTAAATGTCATTTTATGTACTCACAGAGCAGCTCTGGAGGCTTTGACCACTGGCAGCAGCCTCAGAAGACCTTCCTCTGATCTGGAGTATTTCTTCAGGTCAAACACATCCAGCTCCTTTTCTGAAGTCAGCAACACAAAGACCAGAGCTGACCACTGTGCAGGTGACAGTTCTTCTTCTGAGAGACTTCCTGATCTCAGGTAGCTTTGGATCTCCTCCACTAGAGAATGGTCATTCAGTTCATTCAGACAGTGGAACAGATTGATGCACCTCTCTGGAGAGGGATTCTCCCTGATCTTCTCCTTGATGTACTTGACTGTTTCTTCATGGCTCTGTGAGCTGCTTCTTGTTGTCAGTAGACCTCGTAAGTGCTTCTGATTGGACTCCAGTGAGAGGCCCAGAAGGAAGCGGAGGAACAGGTCCAGGTTTCCTGTCTCACTTTGTAAGGCTTTATCCACAGCACTCTTGTAGACGGTAACGTTACGCTTGTTTCTGGTCCTCATAGAAAAGATCCTGGACATTGATTGTGGTTTGTCCATTAGATTTTCGTTGTTGTTGATGAATGAGAGGAACACATATACAGCAGCCAGAAACTCCTGAATGCTCAGATGCACGAAGCAGTACACCTTGTCCTGGTACAGCCCACATTCCTCTTTAAAGAGCTGTGTGCACAATCCTGAGTACACTGAGGCTTCATTGACATCAATGCCAGCCTCTTTCAGGTCTTCTTCATAGAAAATCAGATTGCCATTCACAAGCTGTTGAAAAGCCAGTTTTCCCAGTGACAGAATGCTCTCTTTCTTCCAGTGTGGACCTGTCTCTTCTTTCCCAAGATACTTTTCATTCTTCTGTTTGGTATGAAACTCCACAAGGTGTGAGTACATCTCAGTCAGAGTCTTGGGCATCTCTTCTCTCTTATGTTTCAGCATGTGTTCAAGGACTGTTGCTGAAATCCAACAGAAGACTGGAATGTGGCACATGATGTGGAGGCTCCTTGATGTCTTTATGTGTGAGATGATTCTACTGGCCAGATCCTCATCACTGAATCTCTTCCTGAAGTACTCCTCCTTCTGTGGGTCATTGAACCCTCGTACCTCTGTCACCTGGTCAACACACCCTGAAGGGATCTTATTGGCTGCTGCAGGTCGGGTAGTTATCCAGAGGAGAGCAGAGGGAAGCAGATTTCCCTTGATGAGATTTGTCAGCAGAACATCCACTGAGGTTGAATTTGTGACGTCACAACAGATCTTGTTCTTCTGGAAGTCCAGGGGCAGTCGGCACTCATCCAGACCATCAAAGATGAACAGAACTTTGTACTTGTCGTAGTTGGAGATTCTTGATCCTTTGGTTTCCATTGAGAAGTGATTGAGAAGTTCAATCAAAGTGTGTTTTTCCTCTTTCATCAAATTCAGCTCCCGAAAAGGGAATGAAAATACAAATTGGACATCCTGATTTGCTTTTCCTTCAGCCCAGTCCAGAATGAACTTCTGCACAGAGACTGTTTTTCCAATGCCAGCGACTCCCTTTGTCAGCACAGTTCTGATAAGTTTGTCTTGTCCAGTTAAGGGTTTGAAGATGTCTTTACATTTGATTGCAGTCTCTGGTCTTGCTTGTTTCCTGGTTGTTGTCTCAATCTGTCTCAGCTCATGTTCATTATTGACCTCTCCTGTTCCACCCTCTGTGATGTAGAGCTCTGTGTAGATCTTATTGAGAAGTGTTGGGTTTCCTTGTTTAGCGATCCCCTCAAATACACATTGAAACTTCTTCTTTAGATTAGATTTGAGTTCACGTTGAAGAATCACAGCACGCTCAGCTGAATCTAGAAATAACACAGAGGATATGCATATTACATCTGTTTTAATGCCTACAGTATTGTAAGACTGTCTTATAAAGTGTAAATTATAATCATTTATTCTCTTGTCTGTATAAATGTGTAAATGTTTTCATAATGCATTACACACTGGTGTGACTGATTTATATCATTATTGGTATTATTGATGGCATTAATAATGTTGTCTCTCCTCTTCTCTCTGTCTAAATGAATTAGTTACACAGCTACTTTAGCTGTACTTTAGCTACAGCTTTTAAATGTTCTAAAACAGCATTCAACTTGAGGCAGACGGCTCTTACTTTTCTCCAGTGTGTCAGCAAGCTCCTTCTGGTTCATTTTCCTCAGGACGTGCAGTGTGATCTTCAGAGCCCCCTCTCTGGCACTGCTCTCCTGCTTCTCATCTTCAGCATCCACCACTTCCATATCCTGCTTCTGACTCTCAAAGCCTTCTGGGAGTTCTGGACTAAGAATCCTCTTGAACATCTTCAGCTCGTTCTTCACAAATGTCATAATATTCTCTTCAAGCAACTGAAATAAATCAAGTAAATAAGTTAAGCAAGAGACTAAATGCTTTCTCATTAACACATGAATTAGTGATTGACAGATCAACTTTACTTGAGGTAAACAAAAACAAATGTACATAACAGGACCACATACACTGAATATGGAGGCCAGGTCTGTTTGATGACTCTGAGAAGACTGACCACTGAGAATCTCTGACTCTGATCTCTCCTGTTGGTTTCTGTGGACAAAACATGAGATTACATTTCCTTATCCAGGGAGTACACTCACACACACACACACACACACACACACACACACACGCAGGGAGGGAATGTTGTATTTTTTAAATATTGTTTCAGGACTATGAAAATGGAAAAAAGGATTAGCCTATGGATTATGAAAACAATGGGAGAGGAGAAATGGAGAAATGACTAGATGCATAGACCGGTCACTCTTCATGGACACACAGCTGGGTACAGGGGAGGCTGATCTCTCCTGCTTGATTGGGCTTCAACACAACAGAGACAAACATTACGTCTCTCATCTACTCTGAGTTCAGATGGGGAAACATAAGAAGAGTTTCATTCCAAAACGCTATATATCCATTTTCAGAAACGTTAAATTAGATTTTATTGTTTGAAGAAATTATGAAAGAGATTGGTGTGTTTTTTCACTAGCTAATCATGGTATGCGATTTGTTTAAAATCTATCACTTGATGGTTTCATTTCAGAGAGACAAATAATCATGTATTTTTCCAAAATGCTATATATCTGCCTCACTCTCAGAGAAATAAGTAGTACTGCTAGGTTTTACACAGTAATAATATATCTGCCTCACTCTCAGAGAAATAAGTAGTACTGCTAGGTTTTACACAGTAATAATATATCTGCCTCACTCTCAGAGAAATAAGTAGTACTACTAGGTTTTACACAGTAATAATATATATCTGCCTCACTCAGAGAAATAAGTAGGACTGCTAGATTTTACAAAGTCAAATGTGGCCGACCGGCTCGATTCGATCTTATGTAGCAAAATTTGAAATTGTGTTTTTTACATTGGATATAAGTAGAGACTCAGCTAGAAAAAGGTATATTATACATTACAGTTGAGGAACAATGGGAAAGTAATTCTGCTTCGAAAGATGATAAACTTGTAGAGTTTTGAGAAAATGGCCTTTGAATGTTTGGGTTCACCTACTGGAGAGCTCTTCTTTATCTACAGTGGTATTACTTTGGCAGATAATGTCACCCATCTAAATAAATAGTATATATATATATATATATATATATATATATATATATATATATATATATATATATATATATATATATACACAGTGGGGAGAACAAGTATTTGATACACTGCCGATTTTGCAGGTTTTCCTACTTACAAAGCATGTAGAGGTCTGTCATTTTTATCATAGGTACACTTCAACTGTGAGACCTGAACCCAATATAAAATCTTTGGAGGGAGCTGAAAGTCCATATTGCCCAGCGACAGCCCCAAAACCTGAAGGATCTGGAGAAGGTCTGTATGGAGGAGTGGGCCAAAATCCCTGCTGCAGTGTGTGCAAACCTGGTCAAGACCTACAGGAAACGTATGATCTCTGTAATTGCAAACAAAGGTTTCTGTACGAAATATTAAGTTCTGCTTTTCTGATGTATCAAATACTTATGACATGCAATAAAATGCAAATTAATTACTTTAAAATCATACAATGTGATTTTCTGGATTTTTGTTTTAGATTCCGTCTCTCACAGTTGAAGTGTACCTATGATAAAAATTACAGACCTCTACATGCTTTGTAAGTAGGAAAACCTGCAAAATCGGCAGTGTATCAAATACTTGTTCTCCCCACTGTATAAGATATATAGTTAATTAACTAAATGTATGGTGTTTTTGGTTTATGTCAGTTTCATTGTTTGTTATGCTATAAATGGTTATTTTATGGTTGTAAGTGGTAAAATTAACTAGAAAATATCATATTTTGCAATTCTGAGTAATTACTACTTTAGTAAGGATACACTTTATTCAGTACTACTGCAGTTGCTAAATAATTCCAATAGATGGCAGCATAAGACCACAAATGACATTTCAGAAGGTTAGTTTAGTTTTCTCCCTGGATACACCACCACTCCCCCTCACAGGAAAACTCCTGCACACGCTTTTTACTGTCCCTTTCCACACTGCTAACGCAAGAGGAACGACTGAAAAAGCATTTAACAGATTACTGTGAAATAATATAATGATGATTAATGTTTATTATTAGCTGTTTTTATGCTCATGTTTTGAAATTATACTTCATTACTATAACGATTATCAATAAGCCTGAACATTAATATTAGATATTTAAAAATGCATGTATATTAGGGTTGAGGTTGGAGCATCTGACTAGTGATTATTTACCCGGGGTTCAACACCTGCTATAGTCACTATTTAATTGCTCTTCCAAAAGCATCACAGGCCTAATACGAGATATATAGCTAACTAAAGTAATGAGTGACCATTTTAGAAAATCATGGGACATTTAGTATTTGGTTGCATGCTATTTTATGTCAATCATATTGCTGCTTGTAGCCTATAACTGATGCTTCGTGGTCTTATGCTGCCATCTATTGGAAATATTTAGCAAATTAAAAGTTATTAATTCACTTACAGACATTGGTGAGGCAGCTGAGAAATAAAGTGTATTAGATCAGTCTCAAACCTGCCCCATGCCAATTGCTGGACTTTCACACAGAGGTTACTAGGTCACCCAATTCAAACCACATTTGAAAAATAAAACAAATGTGTCTTGCAATTATACATATAATAAAATAACAACAAAATAATCAAAACGCTATTTAATACTATAATTGTATTTACTAAGATAATATTATTACTAAAATAGTTTATAAAAGTGTTCTAGGCTACCCTACCCTAGAATTAGGGGTTAGGGTTACGGCTAAAATAGGTTATAAGTAGGGTAAGAGTTTCTGTATAGCACTTTGTGACATCTGCTGGTGTAAAAAGGGCTTTATAAATACATTTGATTGATTGTTAGGTTTAGGGTTTATATGGCAAAAAACAGTATGGGTTTATGGCACTCTTGCTCCTCCTTGTGGCCGTATGTGGGTACTACATAATTCATTCATTACATTTACGTCATTTAGCAGACGCTCTTATCCAGAGCGATTTACAGTTAGTGAGTGCATACATAATTTTTTTATTTTTTCATACAGGCCCACAGGTTTCACGCTCACCAAGTAGCAGTAACCTTGGTAATAATAAGTTACCTGAGGTAAACCTACAGGGTTAACGCTCACCAAGTAGCCGTAACCTTGTTAATAATAAGTTACCTGAGGTAAATCTACAGGGTTAACGCTCACCAAGTAACCATAACCTTGTTAATAATAAGTTACCTGAGGTAAACCTACAGGGTTAACGCAGGCAGGTCTCATTGATAACAATAGTGAAGCTGGCATTGTGACGCAGAACAATGGGCTGGGAATAGAACGTTCTGAAGGCGAGTCGGTGTCACGGAGCTCAATAGAACTAATAGGAGCTGGTAGGGTGAAAAATGCCCAAACATAAGGCCTGTTTTTTCGCAATTACTTCATAACCAGGGACAGAAGGTAATATTATGAAACTGCGCTCCATGGCGGATGCAATGAACTAATTTTATCAGAAATAAAGGTTGTACAAAATGTCACTTGAGGCGCCTTGAAAATAATTTTCAAAAGTTCAGTCCTTGGACACAGAGGGGGGTTAAACACTAAAGTTACCGTCCATCTAGTGAAGAGAGGAGAACCGGACAGAGGGAGCGTAGGCCAGCATCCGTCAACGAGAGAGGGAGAGCCCTCCACTGTATTTAACAGGTGGAAGAAACAACCAGGGAGCTCCATCAGTCCACAAGAAATGCAGACAGCCGGTGATGATGTAGTGGTAGCTAGGATAACTAGGATGCTGCTGGTAGAGTAGCTAGCTAGCTGTACCGACTAGCTTGGCTAGCTAGCAAGTCGTTCGTCTGTCCCTCGATGATGACGAATCCGGTGAACCACACAAGATGAAACAAGGATAGCGAGTGAAAAGGATCTGGCTACACTCATACTGTCACTGACCATTACGCAAAAAAGCAAATTGAACAATAAACTTCGGCGTCTCAACACTGTAACGAACTCAGTCGTTGTTCCCCAAGATCACCTCAGACCACTCTGCGAGTAACTGGACAATATGCTTGGCGCCAAACCGTACGTGGATGCGGGCAGTTCCAGAACGTGGACATGAGCAGAGCCACGCAATAAACTAAAAGCAGTCTTTACAGTGGCTTACATTAGTAATATTCATTTGAGGATTATGTAAAACAAAAATTCATTGCTTTTTAAAACAATATTTTGAGATCTGGGCCCATATCCACAAAGCGTCTCAGAGTAGAAAATTGGTCCTCTCTCTCCCCAGACAGACTCATTTTAGACCACCAACCCCTAAACAGAGATACAGCATGTTGGTTGTGGTTAACACAGTGACAACTAATTATTGAATGTACATCTACCTCACTCTCAGATAAATAAGTAGTACTGCTAGGTTTTACACAGTCAAATGTAACAAATAACTACATTTTTTTATAAAGAACTGTAAACATGATACATTTGTAACATCGCTCATATTCTAACACCTGCCTCAGACCACTTGTAGAACAGCCAAATGCGTCGTTACATGCTTTTTTGCCCTCCCACGTCACTTTATACACAGAGGATCTCCGCTAAACATAGAATCACATGGTTTATCCATCTCTCTGTGACCGCAGATAAATTCAGAACAAAGTTGACTACAAATACAAAGTTGCAAATGTCTTTGCAATTGATGCAAACAAGGGAAGTATAAAATGATGCTTCAAATGAAAACCGAGATGACTGCATTAAAATATAAACAGTAGGCTATAGGCCTATTTCAATCATATTGAAATACGTTTCATGTTCAATCAATTGAGTTCTATTTTGCTACTTGTAGACTACGGTCTGTAATTTGTCTCAATATATTTCATATTTCATTAAAAAGGCTTCTAGAGTTTGTAATTTCCACTTTAAAAATGTCAAACTTGATTTGCACTAATGAAAAATGTACCGACCACTACAAAAATGTTGATTTATAATGCACATAATAATTTACATTTCTTATTGCTGCAGAATTATTTTCCTGCTGTGAGAAACTGGGTCAAATTAAGATATGGCATCTGTAAGTGCATTCATCTTAAGATATCTAGGTGAGACAACCACATATCACAGTCAAATATACAGGATACGAACATTCCATTCCAGCTAAACAATGGATATATAGCATTTAGACATAAAAACATTTATTTTTATACACATCTCAAATCCATTAATAAAAAATCTGAGAACAGTAATATTGAAGGTACCCAGTAATATTGAAGGTATCCAAGGCAATCATTTCTGCTGAAAAAAATTGTGGATATAGCGTTTTGGAAACAAAATTGTCATCTCACCTCTTAGCTTTGGTGTCATGTCCCCCAGAGAGACTCATTTTAGAGGCAGGGCCCCCCTCCTCTCTCTCCCCAGAGAGACTCATTTTAGAGGCAGGGACCCCCTCCTCTCTCTCCCCAGAGAGTCTCATTTTAGAGGCAGGGACCCCCTCCTCTCTCTCCCCAGAGAGACTCATTTTAGACCACTGACCCCTAAACAGAGATGCAGCATGTTGGTTGTGGTGAACACAGTGACAACTCATTCTAGAATGTCCATTGTTCTCTTTTACTCATGATCTCTTAGAAATAAAACATTTACTAACAGACATATCGAAACAGTCAGGCTATTTAATGCAATCACATGAACATCAGGTTGTGACATCTCTTCTCCATGGTAACTGTCAATAATAATAACAAGTCACTGTTTGTTAAGGTAGTTATAGACAGTGCAGCAACACAAGGCCATGTCTCACACTTATTTGTATTAATTAAAAGTAGGCTATGTGTTGTCTTTCAATCTGAGAATGTAGACAGAAGGGCTAAAACGGGCATGATTGATCTGAGGGGAAATCATTGATACATTCAGAAAGTATTTTTGCAACAAGTAGGAGATTTATATTATGTAAAGTAGGCTAGGTTATAACATATAATAGTGGTTTGTTAGTGATATGCAGATGGAGGTCTATACCTCAGCTATAGCCTACATATCCTAGATGACCAGCCTAAACCTGTTCAGATCAGTTCCCATAACGTTATAGACCTAACAGTAGCAGGAGCCTAGTCCTGATACAGATGGAGGTCTATACCTCAGCTATAGCCTACATATCCTAGATGACCAGCCTAAACCTGTTCAGATCAGTTCCCATAACGTTACAGGCCTACCAGTAGCAGGACAGAGCATGTACACTATATATATAAAAGTATGTGGACACCCCTTCAAATGAGTGGATTCGGCTATTTCAGCCACACCCGTTGCTGACAGGTATATAAGCACACAACCAAGACACACAACCTAAGCACACAACCAAGACAACACAGGAGTTCTAAAAACCCATAACTTTGTCATTATGGGATGTTGTGTGTAGATTGATGAGGGAAAAAAACAGTTTAATCAATTTTAGAATAAGGCTTTAACGTAACAAAATGTGGAAAAAGTCAAGGGGTCTGAATACTTTCCGAAAGCACTGTGTAACTATACACTATATATACAGCAGTATGTGGACACCCTTTCAAATTAGTGGATTTGGATATTTCAGCCACACCCGTTGCTGACAGGTATATAAAATCGAGCACACAGCCATGCAATCTCCGTAGACAAACATTGGCAGTAGAATGACACCGTACTGAAGAGCTCAGTGACTTTCAACGTGGCACCGTCATAGGATGCCACCTTTCCAACAAGTCAGTTCGTCAAATTCCTGCCCTGCTAGAGCTGCCCCGGTCAACACTAAGTGCTGTTATTGTGAAGTGGAAACATCTAGGAGCAATAACTGCTCAACCGTGAAGTGGTAGGCCACACAAGCTCACATAAATATTAATTTCATTAATTGAACTGCATTGCCATGAACAGATCTGTGAGGTCTTAACTTAAAGGTACTATATAGACTTTATGGTCATTTAAATGGGGTTGAATATCCATCCCATCAGATTGTGTAAAGGATTTTATGAGTTCAGAAAAATACTGACTTGGAAGCATCTCTCTGACCTCACCCTGCTGAAACACACCCAAGTAAAGACCACATAGCTACAGTTATATGCTTTTCTGTTTTTACCCACATTTACAGCCAATGTATGGACTGGTATCCATATGAATCAGTGGAAAATACAGACTAGTTAGCCATCTCCCAATAGATGGACCCCAGGCAGAACTTTCAGCACTGCAGCATCTTCAGTAAGCGAGTATTCCAGACACTCTCTTCTTATGAACCAGTTGCTATTAAATGAAGGTTTTTGGACAGAAAACCTGCGGCTACGGTAGGATTCTAGGCTAATCTGGGCTGGCACATCTGTTCCAAGATAGTCAGGAACAGTCGGAGGTGGAGGGGGCTGTGGAGCCATTATCCTGGCGGTGCTTGTGGAGAGGTGGGTAGGCTCTGCACACGGAGCTAACTGGAGCTCGGCAGCATCATCACTGTTGGGCTTGCCAGCGGCCTCGCTGGTTTGATGATGCTGCTGCTGCTCATCACTCTCCTTTGGCTTTGTTTGGCTACTTTTTGTCCATTGTCTATTGTCTGAAGAAGCCTATTGTGGTGAAACGTCAGGAGTAAATGTAAATGTATACCAACAGTGGACAATTCCCAGCAAAAGCATGGAGCTCCAACTCTCTAGTGGAGAATAGAGGGAGTTTTCCCCTTGGAGAATCCAGAGTGGCTCACTGAAGAAAAACATATTGGAGAATAACAACAATCTCAATCTGAAGCTTTAAAGAAAAAAGGGGAATTCCTCTGAAAATCAGGAACACCATTCTTCCTCCTGCCGCACCTATTGTCTCTGTATGAATATTAGTTGGCATCTAATTGAAGAAGATACTGCTTTATAGATCCCAGCCTGACAAACAATTGTTTGGGCCTTACTTTGAGCACTTTGCACTGTGCCTCCATTGAGTCTCCATGTGTCAAGCAGTACAGAGAAACGCCCTTTAGATGACAGCAGAGGCCTGCTCTTGGATCTACCCTGTCTAACCACCAGTTTAGTGACCTTGTTCCATCAATATGTCCATACTACTTCACAACCGATTTGAGGTCTTGACCAGCAATGTCCCATTGGGCTCAACCAAGCCGAGAGTGAGGTTCTAGAAAGAGGACTGACTTTCATACCAACTCCTAAACAGGTGGACTGCAGGGAGCTCCGGAGGGATCTACACTTCTATCATAGAAGATTGAAGTTATTAGATCATTTTGATTATGAAACAGATTTTCCTCATATACTATTTCCAAACCCCTCACATTGTGAACCTCATTTGGAGTCAGTGTCAGAAACTATACAGACTGTTATATGTAGGGATGTGGCTTCCTTTTCACAATTCAGAATCCGACCTGTATATCAGCTTAATCTTACAATACCTACTACCATACCCCGTTCAAAGGCACTTAAATATTTTGTCTTGCCTATTCACCCTCTGAATGGCACATTTACACAATCCATGTCTCAATTGTTTCAAGGCTTAAAAATCATTCATTAACCTCTCTCCTCCCCTTTATCTACACTGATTGAAGTTGATTTAACAAGTTACATAAATACGAGATCATATCTTTCACCTGGATTCACCTTATCAATCTATGTCATGGAAAAAGCAGGTGTTCATAATGTTTTATACACTCAGTGTATTAAAATATATTACATAAACAACTAATTATAAGCAGATGCTTTACAGTATATACTCAGATACCCAAAATACATCTCGTTTCAGATCTAGAAGATTCTCCTCTTCAATAGTAATATCATCAATTCTGACCAGTAACTTACCTGGGGTCAAAGGTCCCTGATTTATCACTAAAACGTATAGGATGATCCATAGAGAAGTCACTCTTCATGGACAGATGACTTGGTACTGGAGAGACTGATCTCAGAGTTTGGTTGGAGATTCTGGAAAACATAATAAATCCCCATGAAACTACATTTTAAAATATTTCAAAACTATATTTCAATAGATAAAATACATTACATTAAGCAATAAAATATATGCCATTACATAAAGCAAAAAGCATACACTGAGTATACAAATCATTAAGAACACCCTCCTAATATTGAGTTGCACCTCCCCTCTCTTTTGCCCTCAGAACAGCCTCAACTCGTCGGGGCATGGACTCTACAGGTGTCGAAAGCGTCCCACAGGGATGCTGGCCCATGTTGACTCCAATGCGGCCCACAGTTGTGTCAAAATGGCTGGATGTCCTTTGGGTAGTGGACCATTCTTGATACACACAGGAAACTTTTGAGCGTGAACAACCCAGCAGCGTTGCAGTTCTTGACAAAAACCTGTGTGCCTGGTACCTACTACCATACCCCGTTCAAAGGCACTTAAATCTTTTGTCTTGCCTATTCACCCTCTTAATGGGACATTTACACAATCCATGTCTCAATTGTCTCAAGGCTTAAAAATCCTTCACTAACCTGTCTCCTCCCCTTCATCTACACTGATTGAAGTTGATTTAACAACTTACATGAATAAGAGATCATAGCTTTCAACTGGATTCACCTTATCAATCTATGTCATGGAAAAAGCAGGTGTTCATAATGTTTTGTACACTCAGTGCATTAAAATATGACATAAACAACTAATTATAAGCAGATGCTTTATAGTATATACTCAGATACACAAAATACATCTGGTTTCAGATCTTGAAGATTCTCATCTTCAATAGTAATATGATACATTTTTACCTAGGTTCAAAGGTCACTGGTCCATCCCTAAAATGTATAGGATGATCCATAGAGAAGTCACTCTTCATGGACAGATGACTGGGTACTGGAGAGGCTGATCTCCGAATTTGGTTGGAGATTCTGGAAAACATAATAAATCCCCATGAAACTACATTTTAAAATATATCAAAACTATATTTCAATAGATAAAATACATTACATGAAGCAATAAAATATATGCCATTACATAAAGCAACAAACATACACTGAGTATACAAAACATTAAGAACACCTTCCTAATATTGAGTTGCACCTCTCCTCACTTTTGCCCTCAGAACAGCCTCAACTCGTCGGGGCATGGACTCTACAAGGTGTCGAAAGCGTCCCACAGGGATGCTGGCCCATGTTGACTCCAATGTGTCCCACAGTTGTGTCAAAATGGCTGGATGTCCTTTGGGTAGTGGACCATTCTTGATACACACAGGTAACATTTGAGCGTGAACAACCCAGCAGCGTTGCAGTTCTTGACAAAAACCTGTGTGCCTGGTACCTACCACCATACTCCGTTCAAAGACACTTAAATATTTTGTCTTGCCCATTCACCCTCTGAATGGCACACATACACAATCCATGTCTCAATTGTCTCAAGGCTTGAAAATCCTTCTTTAACCTGTCTCCTCCCCTTCATCTACACTGATTGGAGTTGATTTAACAAGTGACATCAATAAGAGATCATATCTTTCACCTGGATTCACCTGTCAATCTATGTCATGGAAAAAGCAGGTGTTCATAATGTTTTGTACACTCAGTGTACATAAAGCATTAAAATATATGCCATTACATAAAGCATTAAATTATGTGACATTACACAAAGCATTTAAATATATGCCATTACAGAAAGCAACAAACAAACAGTGTAAAAAACATTAAGAACACCCTCCTAATATTGAGTTGCAACCCCCCCTACCAGTCTCTTCCCCTGCATCTACACTGACTGAAGTGGATTTAACAAGTGGAACTTACTTGTAACATCATCACATTGTAACATGGTCACATTGGCCTACTGATTCACTTCCTCATCTCAGTTCCACTTTAATCATTAAGAGTCTATTCATGCACACACTTTATAATATGTCCATATATAGTTATAATCTGTTCTAGGAACATCTACCCACAATATTACACCTTCTTTATTACTTCACCAAACATACACTACATTATCAAAAGTATGTGGACAGCTGCTGGTTCAACATCTCATTACACCTGCTGGTCCAACATCTCATTACACCTGCTGGTCCAACATCTCATTACACCTGCTGGTCCAACATCTCATTACACCTCCTGGTCCAACATCTCATTACACCTGCTGGTCCAACATCTCATTACACCTGCTGGTCCAACATCTCATTACACCTACTGGTCCAACATCTCATTACACTTACTGGTCCAACATCTCATTACACCTGCTGGTCCAACATCTCATTACACTTACTGGTCCAACATCTCATTACACCTGCTGGTCCAACATCTCATTACACTTACTGGTCCAACATCTCATTACACCTGCTGGTCCAACATCTCATTGCACTTACTGGTCCAACATCTCATTACACCTCCTGGTCCAACATCTCATTACACCTGCTGGTCCAACATCTCATTACACCTGATGCTCCAACATCTCATTACACCTGCTGGTCCAACATCTCATTACACTTGATGCTCCAACATCTCATTACACCTCCTGGTCCAACATCTCATTCCAAAATCATGGCCATTAATATGGAGTTGGTTCCCCCTTTGCTGCTATACCAGCCTCCACTCTTCTGGGAAGGCTTTCCACTAGATGTTGGAACATTGCTGCGGGGACTTGCTTCCATTCAGCAACAAGAGAATTAGTGAGGTCGGGCACTCGCAGTAGGCATCCCAAAGGTGTTCGATGGGGTTGAGGTCAGGGCTCTGTGCAGGCCAGTCAAGTTCTTTCAGTCAAACCATTTCTGTATGGACCTTGCTTTGTGAACAGAATCGTCTAGAATGTCATTGTATGCGGTAGCATTAAGATTTCCCTTCACTGGAACTAAGGGGCCTAGCCCGAACCACGAAAAACAGCCCCAGTCCATTATTCCTCCTCCACCAAACTTTACAGTTGGCACTATGCATTAGGGCAGGTAGCGTTCTCCTGGCATCCGCCAAACCCAGATTTGTCCGTCGGACTGCCAGATGGTGAAGCGTGATTCATTACTCCAGAGATCGTGTTTCCACTGCTCCAGAGTCCAATGGCGGCGAGCTTGTTGGAAATGTTGCATCCTATGACCGTGCCACGTTGAAAGTCACTGAGCTCTTCAGTAAAGCCATTCTACTGCTAATGTTTGTCTATGGAGATTGCATGGCTGTGTGCTCGATTTTATACACCTGTCAGCAACGGGTGCGACTGAAATAGCCGAATCCACTAATTTGATGGGGTGTCCACATACTTTTGTATATATAGTGTATGTGTAAAAATATATACATATATACAGTACCAGTCAAAGGTTTGAACACAGCTACTCATTTAAGGGTTTTTCTTAATTTTCTACATTGTAGAATAATAGTGAAGACATCAAAACTATGAAATAACACACATGGAATCATGTAGTAACCAAAAAAGTGTTAAACAAATCAAAAAATATTTTATATTTGAGATTCTTCAAAGTAGCCACCCTTTGCCTTGATGACAGCTTTGCACACTCTTGAGCAATTTCCAAACGCCTGAAGGTACCACGTTCATCTGTACAAACAATAGTACGCAAGTATAAACACCATGGGACCATGCAGCCGTCAAACCGCTAAGGAAGGAGACGCGTCCTGTCTCCTAGAGATGAACGTACTTTGGTGCGAAAAGTGAAAATCAATCCCAGAACAACAGCAAAGGACTTTGTGAAGATGCTGGAGGAAACACACACAAAAGTATCTAAATCCACAGTAAAACGAGTCCTATATCGACATAACCTGAAAGGCCGCTCAGCAAGGAAGAAGCCACTGCTCCAAAACCGCCATAAAAAAGCCAGACTACGGTTTGCAACTGCACATGGGGACAAAGATCATACTTTTTGGAGAAATGTCCTCCGGTCTGATGAAACAAAAATAGAACTGTTTGGCCATAATGACCATCATTATGTTTGGAGGAAAAAGGGGGTTGCTTGCAAGCCAAATAACACCATCCCAACCGTGAAGCACGGGGGTGGCAGCATTATGCTGTTGGGGTGCTTTGCTGCAGGAGGGACTGGTGCACTTCACAAAATAGATGGCATCATGAGGAATGAAAATTATGTGGATATATTGAAGCAACATCTCAAGACATCAGTCAGGAAGTTAAAGCTTGGTCACAAATGGGTCTTCCAAATGGACAATGACCCCAAGCATACTTCCAAAGTTGTGGCAAAATGGCTTAAGGACAACAAAGTCAAGGTATTGGAGTGGCCTTCACAAAGCCCTGACCTCAATCCTATAGAAAATTTGAGGGCAGAACTGAAAAAGCATGTGCGAGCAAGGAGGCCCACAAACCTGACTCAGTTACACCAGCTCTGTCAGGAGGAATGGGCCAAAATTCACCCAACTTACTGTGGGAAGCTTGTGGAAGGCTACCCTAAACGTTTGACCCAAGTTAAACAATTTATAGGCAACGCTACCAAATACTAACTGAGTGTATGTAAACTTTTGACCCACTGGGAATGTGATGAAAGACATTTCACATTCTTAAAATAAAGTGGTGATCCTAACTGACCTAAGACAGGGAATTCTTACTAGGATTAAATGTCAGGAATTGTGAAAAACTGAGTTGAAATGTATTTGGCTTAGGTGTATGTAAACTTCCGACTTCAACTGTAGATTGTAATATGTATTTTTCTGGCTTGTCTTCCCCAGTGATTTGACCCACGCACTCCTACTGCTTATTATGTGACTTGTTAAGCGCATTTCTACTCCTGAAACTTTTCAGGCTTGCCATAACAAAGGGGTTGAATATTTACTGATTCAAGACATTTCAGCTGTTCATTTTTAATTACATTTGTTTTGACATTATGGGGTATTGTGTGTAGGCCAGTGACCAAATAAATCTGAATTTTATGCATTTTAAATTCAGGCTTTAACATAAGAAAATGTGGAAAATGTCAAGGGGTGTGAATACTTTCTGAAGGCACTTTATATACCTAAAATCCGGCAAATTGAGAGCTCTCCACTAAAGTTTTACAAACAATAAAAACCTTGGGGCGCCCAAAAATATTATTAAAAAGTTTGGTCCTTGGACACAGAGGGGTTAAACACTAATGTTACCGTCCATCTAGTGAAGAGAGGAGAACCGGACAGAGGGATGGTAGGTAGCCAGCATCCATCAACGAGAGAGGGAGAAGCCCTCCACCGTATTTAACAGGTGGAAGAAACAACCCGGGAGCTCCATCGGTCCACAATAAATGCAGGTAGCCAGTGATGATGTAGTGGTAGCTAGGATAACTAGGATGCTGCTGGTAGAGTAGCTAGCTTAGCTAGCTGTACCGACTAGCTTGGCTAACTAGCAGGTCGTTTGTCTGTCCCTCGAGGATGATGACGAATCCGGTGAACCACACAATTAAACAAGAATAGCGAGTGAAAAGGATCTGGCTACACTCATACTGTCACTGACCATTACGCAAAAAGCAAATTGAACAATAAACCTCGGTGTCTCAACACTGTAACGAACTCCGTCGTTATTCCCCAAGATCACCTCAGACCACTCTGCGCGTAACTGGACAATATGCTTGGCGCCAAACCGTACGTGGACCCGGACAGTTTCAGAATGCGGACATGAGCAGAGCCACACAATAAACTAAACCCAGTCTTTAAAGTCGGGTACATAGTAATATTCTGTTTTTATTATGTCGAACAAAAATTATTCGTTTTTTAAAACAATATTTTGAGATCTGGGCCCATATCCAAAAAGCGTCTCAGAGTAGAAAATTGGTCCTCTCTCTCCCCAGACAGACTCATTTTAGACCACTAACCCCTAAACAGAGATACAGCATGTTGGTTGTGGTTAACACAGTGACAACTAATTCTTGAATGTACATCTGCCTCACTCTCAGAGAAATAAGTAGTACTGCTAGGTTTTACACAGTCAAATGTAACAATTAACAACATTTTTTATAAAGAACTGTACACATGATACATTTGTAACATCAATATTAAAAATTGTTAAAAAAAATTAATCCAGTAATATGAGATCTGTATGTAAAACATTTACCTTTGAATTTAGCAGATGTTTTTGTCCAGGGCCTGGTATCCCAAAAGCATCTTAAGGCTAAGTTCATCATTAGAACCTTTGTAGGAGCATTGTTAAATCTCTGAGCTGTTTCCCAAAACCATCGTTATTAACGTTGCACTTGAAAACGCTCATATTCTAACACCTGCCTCAGACCACTTGTAGAACAGCCAAGTGCGTCGTTAGATCCTTTTTTGCCCTCCCGCGTCACTTTATACACAGAAGATCTCTGCTAAACATAGAATCACATGGTTTATCCGTCTCTCTGTGACCGCCGATAAATTCAGAACAAAGTTGACTACAAATACAAAGTTGCAAATGTCTTTGCAATTGATGCAAACAAGTGAGTATAAAATGATGCTTCAAATGAAAACCGAGATGACTGCATTAAAATATAAACAGTAGGCTATAGGCCTATTTCAATCATATTGAAATACGTTTCATGTTCAATCAATTGAGTTCTATTTTGCTACTTGTAGACTACGGTCTGTAATTTCTCTCAATATATTTCATGATGTGTAGCCTAACATGTGAACAATGATGTGCCAAATCTGTGATTTAGAATAAGCCGCCTCAATACTTGCAGCCGTAGGTGGTAATATCTTGTAGTGTATTAAGAATTACGACTTTGCTAATGTTTGTTGTGATGCCTGGAGACAACACTCAGATGCCGTTGTTGACTGTTCCTGATCTGGATGAAGATGGACAAGTGGGACTGGATGGAGTATTGATAGATAAATATCCTTTTGGATTATTTGATTATTTTTCAAATGTTTTTCAATATTAGTGTGATTTTAGTATTTTGTTATGAATCAAAGGGGGGAAATAGAATAATGTGATTCATATATCATTTTATATCATTTTTTATATTCTTAGTTGATATTGATGTTTTAATTTGAATGTGTTGTTTTGCAAAAGATACTGTTTGGTCTTTTCTTTTCTTCCAGAAGCATTTGGGGGAATAGGTAGAGATTGACATACTCAAACAAGGACAATATGAAGGGACAATATGAAAGGAGAATATGAAGGGACTGGAGGAGATGGAACAAGGAAGGTGTGGAAATGTTCCGATTACATCATCGAAGATGCATTGGAAGTCGACACTGCTGATGAGATGAAGTGTAGTGGACTACATTCCAGTGTCTGCAATGAAATATAGACATATTTGCATGTGTAATACATAATTTGTGTCATATTCTTTCTGTATTAATTTTTGTAGAATGATATTTGATGTTATTGAATACATGTGGGGATCTTAGATGTTTTTGTTTATTTCGTGGAAGCTTAGGGACATGGAGTCTAGGCAGGGATAGAGATAATCCACCATAGGGTCCGATGGGTTGACCAGCCTGAGAGTGGACATTTTGGATAGTATTTTGTTTGCTGGGGCTTTCATGTGTATTTAATGGCATCATAGTTTCAAATGCATTGATAAAGATTTATGAATTGATCTGGAGTACCTAGGTGGTTGCCTGGGGCAGAGGGGCCGTGAGAGAATTTTACTGTCTTGATTGATGGATGGATATTTGGAAAGAAGGCTGCCAGACAGGTTTTTCGCTCTCACACTCCATAAAGATTTGTTCATGTTTCATAGTAATGTATTCACACTTCATAAATATTTGTTATATTTCATAGAAAGGTATTTGCACTCCAGAGAAAATTGGTTTGGGTTTATTGTTAAAGATACTCAATAAGAGAGATTGTTACTTGTCATAATCCTATTCTTTTTGTTTTCGAGACTTTTAGTTAGTCTCGAAGGGGGGAAATATGTAGTTTATTAAGAATTATGACTTTGCTAATGTTTTTAAGTGGAACCTGAGAGGATGTTTATTCAGTTTCAGAGGGAGTTGTTTTAGAGTGACGCCCCATAGAACAGAGGGAGTGTGTGTTGTAGACAGGTGATTGGACAGTAGAGGGAGCCACCCATATTTTGGGTAATATTATAAGTACTGGGTTTGAACAAAGAACATTAGAGCAGACATATTATTTTGGGACACTGCTCTCCGGATGCTCTAGACATCTGTAAACTTATGCTGAAATCTTGTGATATGAATAAAACGTATGATCAAAGCTCAGTATAAGCGGACTCCTTTGTTACAGCATAATTAGCAACATTGACTCGACACTACAAATTTGGCGACGAGTGATGAGGCGGTCTGCGTCTCTTCAGTGTTATATTCATGAGCAACTACGTGACTCTCGCTTAAGACGCCGGCTTAAGGTGAGATTTCTCACGGTCTTGTGTGTGTTTCCTTCGTCTGCTTTTGGGTGTGTGCGCTCAGGAGATGTACCGTAAAGGACCGGTGTGTGCTGCTGTTGCTTTTATTGCTGCGAACGAGGGGTCTGGCCTAACCATTCTAAATTTGTTTGCACTGGTAAACAGCGCAAAGAGGGGGGAGTATCTATAGAGTGTCTATAGAGATATTTTGCTTGAATAAGAATTCAAGAACAATCAATTGAGAGGAAGTAGGCCTAGGCATATGTATGTAACTTAGAACCGCTGTGAATCAACGGTAAGCCCTTTTATAAAGGCGACCTTTAAGGTGGGCCAAAAATCCTAATAACGCGTTAGGTGTAATTAGGTGAGTCCTGGGGACTGGAGGCCGTGGTATATTGATATTGTATGTTACCGCTCAGCTGATAGTTGACAAATTGTTTGATTGATGTGACCACTCATTTCAATTCCACAGGGATCTCGTCGTAGCACAAATTTAGCACTCAAAAATAATTTTACGGCACGGCGGAGGGAGAAATGCTAAACGTGGCCTGCTAATGATGCTTCATGCTACATGCTAATGCTAATGCTAATGCTAATGCTAAATGCTAAATGCTAATTTATTCTTGCTACATGCCAATTTTGATGCGGGTTATGTTCGGTATTTTTTCCTTGGTGGTCCATTGGACTGGGTCGAGCCACCAATATTGTGTTTAGATAGTTTGGGCTTGGTGCCTGATGTTTTGTGAGCTCTGTTAAGTGTTATTGTTTGTCTATAAGGGTAAAAGAGAGGAGGTATAGCAGACTGCTAACATTCTGTTGTCTGGAGTGAAGAGAGCTGAGAGAGAACTCCTTCCACTGTGAAATCGTAGTGATGAATGTACTGCACATGCGTGTGATTTTACGACACTAGAGTGACGTAGGGGTAAATAGGTCACTCCTCTGCTACACTGTGCTGTGGGGAGGCTCAGACGAACGAAGGAACAAAAGACATAGAGATTTAGAGTCTAATGGTGTATTCTGGTTGTTACATCGGCTGTTGTTTGAAGATGAAACTGTTTTCTTGAGACCTATTGAATTGATATATTAGAGATATGTTGACGGATTAAAATAAATAAAATAAAATGACGGATTAAAATAAATAAAATAAAATATTATTGAGTTACTTATAATATTCCTGAGTTAAGTTTTTGCTTATTTTGTAGCGCAAATGTGACTGGAGGAATATTAAATGGATGAAATAACTCAGTGATTGCATAAACTACTAAATTATTGTCTGTTTCTTTGTTCTTTTGTCATATGAGAGACGATAAGAGGAACGAGGAGAGGAGAGAGAGAGAAAGAGAGGAAGTGCTGACGTGTACATCATGTGACAGGGTGTGACGCGACAAGAGGCTGCTGCACCGGATCTCGTCAAATATGTTTCGGGCGGCAGGTAGCTTAGTGGGTAAGAGCGTTGTGCCAGTAACCGAAATGTCGCTGGTTCTAATCCCTGAGCAGACTAGGTGAAAAATCTGTCGATGTGCCCTTGAGCAAGGCACTTAACCCTAATTGCTCCTGTAAGTCGCTCTGGATAAGAGCGTATGCTAAATGACTAAAATTAAATAAATAAATAAAATAAATAAATATCAGGCTAGTGCTGTTCTGTTTACAAAGGCCTTCCCCTACAGGATATTTGATGTTATGACAATTTGGCAGGGACTTGGCAAAAGACTGATCAATTGATGAAAATAAAAATTACATTTTGGAGTTTTTGTGCATGAGGGTTTGATTAGAGTTGTGTTGGGAATCGAGTACTGAAATTATTATGTAAAATTAAGATAATTGGGTGCTTATTAAATAATTGGTTTATGAGTACTGTAGTGTTGCTGGATTATAGGTATTTTCTTTTTGGATTGCTCTGAAGTTGTCTACTTTCCTGTACTTTTCCTGATTGAAGGTGGTAAGATAGCCACTAATTGATAAATTAGTAAAATAAAATAAAAACATATTTTTTGATTATTCGAAATTTATTGATTAATTGTTTACTTAAAAAAAAATATATATATATTTTTGAATATTCATATTTTTATTGATTAATTTTTATTATTTAGATTTTAATATATATATATATATATATATATATATATATATATATATATATATATATATATATATATATATATATATATATATATATATTAAAGGGAGGACACTATAAGCTATATATTCTAAAATAATAAAATAATTCACAATAAAGGAATATAAAAGAGTTGTTACAATGGGGAAAAAGGATATCAGGACTATGAAGGTAATTACACCTGTTGATATAGTACAAAATAGTAATCCTCTAGTTAATGGTATTGCTAGGTTATCCGGCAAATGGAACAAACGTTGGCCTGACATTGAACAACCATGGCCAGTGGAAGGTACTCTTAACCCTGATGTAATCAACATAATGAAAGTGCTTCTGTCAATTCACAAAGCAGATCAAAAGAAATGGAAAAAAAGGGAACAACGTAAATAAAAGAGACAAAGAGAACTGGGTGGTCTTAAGCTGTTTGAGAATGAAGGACAAAAACGGATAAAAGATGCCAGCGATAAAATAAACAAAGGTATAGAGAAAATGGTGAAACAAGGAAAGGCGACAGAAAAACTAATAGCAGAAGTCAGTACACCTTTCTCACATGCGGATTCAGCAAAAAGACCCCCACCTTATGAGGAAGAAGTAGAGCTTAAGGACGTCTATCCTCAGCTTCCGGTGATCGTTCAGGAGGGTGATTATTGCATCAGAGATGAAGATGAACGAATAATAGAGAGAGGACAAGCAGAAACGACCATAAAAATGACTCCAAACTCCAGAAGTAAGAAAAAACCGAGATGTCTGGAAACTAAGGGTAGAATGAGGTTCTGGCGAATGGAACCTGATGAAGATGATGATGATGATGATGATGATGATAATCAGAGTGATTCAGAAGAGATCATGGGTGGATATGTCCCTGTGATCAGACGGAGGTTGGCCAAAGCGGAAAGAAGGGGTGATGGATGTTTGAAGAAGAAGAATAGAAGAGATTCGAGTTCTGATAAAAGCAAATATGAAGACAGCGATAAAGAGTGGGAGAGTAAAGGTGCTTCATATTCAAGGGGATTTTATCCAACAATGACTAGCAAAGAAGAAATAGAAAGAGATATAGACCGATGCGTATCATGCCTGGATAAAGAGAATGATTTAGGAGAAGTAAAAGAACTGGAGGAACAAATCAAGAAGCTGAAGATACAGAAGAAGAAACTGCTGAGAAAAGAATCCCAAGAATTTGAGAAAAAATATACATTGAGGCCAAGGAAAGAGGGCACTAGCAAGAAAATTATGCCGGTGATCATTCGAGGTCAAAACTTAGAATATAAGCCTTTGCAAAGTACCGATATGTCAGATATACTTGAGAAGCTGCCTACTCTTCAAGATGGAGCCTATCCTTGGATTTCAAAATTGGAAGAAATTACGGTGGGAACACAGTCTGCTATAGGAGACATTAAGAGACTTTTGGCTAATCTCCTGGGGATTCCAGGTATGGAAGAAATTTTCCAGAGAGCGGGACTGAATAGATATGTGGGGACTGCAGTGAACGAACCTGAATTGTTGGCTGCAAGTAGGAATCGTCTGTGGAGAGCATTGAAAGATACATCTCCAACAAATGTGCATCCTGATAACATTCTGATTGATCCACTAGGACAACAAGAAAATCCGAGAGCCTATGTGTCAAGAGTCCATCAAGTGTGGAGAAATGTTACTGGAAATGTTCCAGATGTGAGTCAAATTGAGCATTTGTAGTGTATTAAGATTATGATTTGGTGAATGTATTCTAGTGGAACCTGAGGGGATGTTTATTTTAGTTCAAAAAGAGCCGTTTTTAGGGTGACGCCCCAGGGGAGACAGGTGATTGGACAGCAGAAAGAGCAACCCATATTTTTGCATACCTTATAAGTATAGGCTAGACAAAGAAGAGGTTAGAACAGACATATTATCTTTGGACACTGTTCTCCAGCCCCTGCAGGGTCTGTAAATTTATGCTGACATCTTGTGATATAAATAAAACTTATAATCAAAGTACAGCCTAAGCGGACTCTTTGTTTGACAGCAATAATTACCAGCATTGACTCGATACTACACAGTCAATTTTGAGAGCTAAATTGCAGATGGGACTGCCCTCACCAGTAAGGAGTAAACTGGCAGAGGTGGTTGGACTTGGAAGCATGACAAAAGGTGTCTATACAGATCATATAGCCCATCAAGTGGATTTGTACAGAAAAAAGGAACACAACCAGAAAGAACAGGACCAAGAAACTCTCAGAAAACTCAATCAAATACAACTGGGGGAGAAGAAGAAGGAGAAGAGAAGCTTTGGTTATGAAGAATCAGAGTGAACCAAATCAACAATCACTGCTACAGCTTCAACTGAACAAGGTCAAATGCAATTGTACCAGCCACAACAAGTGGTATAAGTTGTTTCATATCCATAGATAGTTTCTGGAAAGAGGGAATTTATGAGGAAGATAAAGGAGCAAGTCAAGATCATCTGGAGGACAGGTGAACCCTTAAAGGAGCAAGGATTCTAGAGTGCCTAGAAGATCCGAAGGGGGGTGTCAGCTGATAGCACCGATTAGGGAGAAAAAAATATCCAACAATTGAAGTGAAAATAAAAGGACTAGGAGAAGTGATAGTGGAAAAGCTTTTATCTGTGTTCAGCCTAAAGAGGTTACACATCTCACTATGTAAAATTAACTAATTAGGATAGGGATTTGAGGGAGTAAAACAGCTGATTACTCTTAAGGAACCAATTGAGCTCTGCTATAAAAATCAAAGAGAAATTAAAATACACATACTGGTATCAGAACATATACCTATTGCATTGTTGGGAAGAGATGCATTGTGTAAATTGAACTGTACAATAAGATGTATACTAGACGGCTGTCTGGTAGAAGATTTTAAAAGAGTAGGGTTTTTGGGAATCATATTTGCTTGAAAAGATAATATCATAGGAAGGAGGACAATCTATTAGACTGCCTAGTAGACAATCTGTCTGAAAAATAAAGTTAAAAGGGGTGACTGTTATTCTTGGTTACATTCCTACACCAAGATATTTCAAACTAGGCTAAAAGATGTTCAATCATTTGCCAAGTCTGTGTGTAAAGAAGTCAGAAGCAGGTGGGGATTACCCGATCAAATATTCAAAAAATTGGTGGTAAGGGATTTTGTGAATAAATCAGTGAAAGGGTTTTTAAAAAAGTTATGAGAACTAGGGTTGAAGGAACTCTAGGACAGTTAGTTAAGTTTCAATGTAAGTAGGAAGAGAGAGTGACACTAGTGGTGATAGATGGAAATACAAGTCAGGAGTTCAGAGTCTTAGGGAGAAAGGATGAAGTAACAACAAGGACATCAACACTTCAGCCTATTATAACAACAGTGAGAAGCAATTGAACTCTTTCAACATTGATAGTTATTAAAGCCATAAATATATCGCATTTGATTACAAGGGAGCAGATAGCTCCAGCACCAATTTTAGAGGAATTTCATAGTCTGGGAAGCCTATCATTGGAGGATAAGTCTAAGAGAGAAGTGGGGATTTTTCCATGGTATGGTGTAAAATTTGGGAAGATAACATAGATAATATTACCTATACTTTGCAGGGTTTTGCAAATGAAACGATAAGAGGGTTTAACCTTCTGTCGAATACTCAAAGAAGTCACAGACTGACGCTGTTGAAACATGATATGGCTCTTGACTATATTCTAGCAAAACAAGGTGGCTTATGTTTGGCTATGAATTTGACGGGGGATGATTGTTATACTTTGATTCCAGATAGTTCAGATAATATCACTAGTGTTATAGATGCATTGAAGAATATAAGGGATGCATTTGGTAGATCTGAAGGAGCTGGATGGTCAGTGAAGTCTTGGTTGCAAGATCAGTTAGGCCCAGTGGGAGCAGTGATGGTTCAGATTTTAGTAGCAGCTTTGATAGCACTGTGTGTGATGTTTTGCTTTTGTACTTTGTTACTGACCTTTGCGAAAGCTATGATATTGAGATGGGTTGGAGTTGTGATGCCTGGAGACAACACAGATGCCGTTGTTGACTGTTCCTGATCTGGATGAAGAGGGACAAGTGGGACTGGATGGAGTATTGATGGATAAATATCCTTTTGGATTATTTGATTATTTTTCAAATGTTTTTCAATATTAGTGTGATTTTAGTATTTTGTTATGAATCAAAGGGGGGAAATAGAATAATGTGATTCATATATCATTTTATATCATTTTTTATATTCTTAGTTGATATTGATGTTTTAATTTGAATGTGTTGTTTTGCAAAAGATACTGTTTGGTCTTTTCTTTTCTTCCAGAAGCATTTGGGGGAATATGTAGAGATTGACATACTCAAACAAGGACAATATGAAGGGACAATATGAAAGGAGAATATGAAGGGACTGGAGGAGATGGAACAAGGAAGGTGTGGAAATGTTCTGATTACATCATCGAAGATGCATTGGACGTCAACACTGCTGAGGAGATGAAGTGTAGTGGACTACATTCCAGTGTCTGCAATGAAATATAGACATATTTGCATGTGTAATACATAATTTGTGTCATATTATTTCTGTATTAATTTTTGTAGAATGATATTTGATGTTATTGAATACATGTGGGGATCTTAGATGTTTTTGTTTATTTCGTGGAAGCTTAGGGACATGGAGTCTAGGCAGGGATAGAGATAATCCACCGTAGGGTCCGATGGGTCGACCAGCCTGAGAGTGGACATTTTGGATAGTATTTTGTTTGCTGGGGCTTTCATGTGTATTTAATGGCATCATAGTTTCAAATGCATTGATAAAGATTTATGAATTGATCTGGAGTACCTAGGTGGTTGCCTGGGGCAGAGGGGCCGTGAGAGAATTTTACTGTCTTGATTGATGGATGGATATTTGGAAAGAAGGCTGACAGACAGGTTTTTCGCTCTCACACTCCATAAAGATTTGTTCATGTTTCATAGTAATGTATTCACACTTCATAAATATTTGTTATATTTCATAGAAAGGTATTTGCACTCCAGAGAAAAGTGGTTTGGGTTTATTGTTAAAGATACTCAATAAGAGAGATTGTTACTTGTCATAATCCTATTCTTTTTTGTTTTCTGAGACTTTTAGTTAGTCTCGAAGGGGGAAATATGTAGTGTATTAGGAATTATGATTTTGCTAATGTTTTTAAGTGGAACCTGAGAGGATGTTTATTCAGTTTCAGAGGGAGTTGTTTTAGAGTGACGCCCCATAGAACAGAGGGAGTGTGTGTTGTAGACAGGTGATTGGACAGTAGAGGGAGCCACCCATATTTTGGGGAATATTATAAGTACTTGGTTTGAACAAAGAACATTAGAGCAGACATATTATTTTGGGACACTGCTCTCCGGATGCTCTAGACATCTGTAAACTTATGCTGAAATCTTGTGATATGAATAAAACTTATGATCAAAGCTCAGTATAAGCGGACTCCTTTGTTACAGCATAATTAGCAACATTGACTCGGCACTACAATCTCTCTAGGAGCTGATCCGTCATCAGTATTGTGAACTAATTATAATGTTAAGGAAAGATTTGAATGGAGAAAACTGATCCAAGAGCAGCGCTCCCTTTCTTTCGATCCTCTAAATAACGACATGCTCCAACAACGCACTTGGCGACCGTTCTCTCTGCGTGGTGCGTGGGAAATACATGTTACATCTTCAGCCGTTCTCTCTGGTGCGTGGTGCGTGGGAAATACATGTTACATCTTCAGCCGTTGTAGGAAAGATGCATCTTAAAATACTGGTAAGCCTAAATTCCATCGCTATCGGGAAACCGGGCCCAGAGTGACTTACAATACAGTTGCCGTATTGTAGTGTATTCAAGCTTTAAAAAGGCTTCTAGAGTTTGTAATTTCCACTTAAAAAATGTCAAACTTGATTTGCACTAATGAAAAATGTACCCACCACTACAAAAAATGTTCATGAATTATAATTCACGTAATAATTTACATTTCCTATTGCTGCAGGATTCTTTTCCTGTTGTGAGAAACTGGGTCAAATTAAGATATGGCATCTGTAAGTGCATTCATCTTAAGATATCTAGGTGAGACAACCACATATCACAGTCAAATATACAGGATACGAACATTCCATTCCAGCTAAACAATGGATATATAGCATTTAGTTAAAAAAAAACATTTATTTTTATACACATCTCAAATCCATTAATAAAAAATCTGAGAACAGTAATATTGAAGGTACCCAGTAATATTGAAGGTACCCAAGGCAATCATTTCTTTTGAAAAAAATTGTGGATATAGAGTTTTGGAAATAAATGTACGAATTCTTAAACAAAATTGTCATCTCACCTCTTAGCTTTGGTGTCATGTCCCCCAGAGAGACTCATTTTAGAGGCAGGGACCCCCTCCTCTCTCTCCCCAGAGAGACTCATTTTAGACCACTGACGCCTAAACAGAGATGCAGCATGTTGGTTGTGGTGAACACAGTGACAACTCAATCTAGAATGTCCATTGTTCTCTTTTACTCATGATCTCTTAGAAATAAAACATTTACTAACAGACACATCCAAACAGTCAGGTGATTTAATGCAATTACTTTTTCTAGCCCAATGACTACTCAAAACCCACCCACAAGGCCTGAAAACTAGGCCAAAACATAGCCCCTGATAGGCCTACATCTTATTTCAGACAGCCTCCAGTAGCCTGGGCAACATGTAGGCAAGATGTAAGCTGAATGATTTAGCAGCTTGCTTAGTTCAAATTGACAGATTCATTTATTTAACATGAATAACAAGACGATTTTGAGGTAGGAAGTGCTTCTGTTACCAAGTAACCTGCTGGAATAGGCTACTGAGAATGGGGTCATTATTTCAATCAATGAATCAAATATTAATAATATGATAATGAACTGATTAGGACAATGCTTGTCAACAACAGCCAGGTAATATTGTTTTTAATCTGTTGCCTAATCTCTCTCTCTCTCTCTCTCTCTCTCTCTCTCTCTCTCTCTCTCTCTCTCTCTCTCTCTCTCTCTCTCTCTCTCTCTCTCTCTCTCTCACACACACACACACACACACACACACCTGCTGTCTCAACCTCTGAATGATCGACTATGAAAAGGCAACTGACATTTACTCCTGAGATGCTGACCTGTTGCAACCTCTATAACCACTGTGATTATTATTTGACCCTGCTGGTCATCTATGAACATTTGAACATCTTGAAGAATGATCTGGCCTTAATGGCCATGTACTGTTATAATCTCCACCCGGCACAGCCAGAAGAGGACTGGCCACCCCTCAGAGCCTGGTTCCTCTCTAGGTTTCTTCCTAGGTTCCTGCTTTTCTAGGGAGTTTTTCCTAGCCACAGTGCTTCAACATCCGAACATGCACTGTTCGGCACGAGACGACCGTTAGAGCCAATGACCTTCAAATCAAATTGTATTTCTCACATGCGCTGAATACAACAGCTGTACACTTTACCGTGAAATGCTTACTAACGAGCCCTTTCCCAACAATGCAGTTAAAAAGTAAGAAAAATTAGCTAAATATAAAAAGGAAATAGTAACACAATGATATAACAATAACGAGGCTATAAGGAGTACCAGTACTGAGTCAATGTGCAGGGGTACCAGGTAGTTGAGGTAGTAACTAGACTATATACAAGGAGTACCAGTACTGAGTCAATGTGCAGAGTACCAGGTAGTTGAGGTAATAACTAGACTATATACAAGGAGTACCAGTACTGAGTCAATGTGCAGGGGTACCAGGTAGTTGAGGTAATAACTAGACTATATACAAGGAGTACCAGTACTGAGTCAATGTGCAGGGTACCAGGTAATTGAGATAATATGTACATGTAGGTAGGGGTAAAAGTGACTAGGCATCTCCTCATCCACTCACTGACAGACACACACACACACACACACTCAAAGGGAATGTTGTGTTAGTTTAATATTGTTTTAGGACTATGAAAATGGGGAAAAGGATTAGCCTATGGATTATGAAAAAAACAAAGATAAATGGGAAAATGGGAGAGGAGAAATGACTAGAGACAGTGTTGTTTAACTCACTGACCATGACCCATGAGTTCTTCTTACCTTTGTTCACTAGAATATTCTCCCTCTCTAAACTTTATAGGACGACCCATAGACCAGTCACTCCTCATGGACACACAGCTGGGTACAGGGGAGGCTGGTCTCTCCTGCTTGATTGGACTTCAACACAACAGAGACAAACATTACGTCTCTCATCTACTCTGAACTCAGATGGGGAAACATAAGAAGAGTTTAATTCCAAAACGCTATATATCCATTTTCATAAATGTTCATAAATGAGCTTCTATTGTTTAAAGAAATTATCAAATAAATGGTTGTGTTTTTTCACTATCTAATCATGGCAGGGGGTTGTTCAATGACAGACATGTATTTGTTTAAAATCGATCACTTATTGGCTTCATTTCAGAGAGACAAATGTTAATAATAAACTTTGGTGTTTCAACACTGTAACGAACTCCGTCGTTGTTCCCCAAGATCACCTCAGCCCACTCTGCGCGTAACTGGACGATATGCTTGGCGCCAAACCGTACGTGGACGCGGACAGTTCTGTACGGGGACGCGGACAGTTCCAGAACGCGGACATGAGCAGTGCCACATAATAAACTAAACCAAGTCTTTAAAGTCGGGTACATTAGTAATATTCTTTTTTTATTATGTCAAACAAAAATTATTCGTTTTTTAAAACAATATTTTGAGATCTGGGCACGTATCCAAAAAGCGTCTCAGAGTAGAAAAATTGGTCCTCTCTCTCCCCAGACAGACTCATTTAATACTGGGTCGTTACAATATTTTGAGATCTGGGCCCATATCCAAAAAGTGTCTCAGAGTAGAAAATGTGTCGTATAAGTGCTGAGAATAAAGCC
This sequence comes from Coregonus clupeaformis, assembly GCF_020615455.1. Taxonomy (NCBI): domain Eukaryota; kingdom Metazoa; phylum Chordata; class Actinopteri; order Salmoniformes; family Salmonidae; genus Coregonus; species Coregonus clupeaformis. The sequence continues at coordinate 98,102 of NW_025534063.1, forward strand.
ATTTTAGTCCTACTCTTGTGGGTATAAATTAAAGCTATGCATGAAGCCTCTTTATTCATAAGTGTCCCACCTAGTTGGCAGATATTAAGGACACCTCATGAGCTGTACTAACCAGTTAAGAGGTACCAGCAGGTGTCTTGATAATAGAAACATGCAGCGAGTCAGTGGTTCCTGTGCAACATGTAATTGCTTTGGAGCAGTGGTGTCCTGTCATTCAGGGCAGAGCCCCACCTGTTTAGCAGATGCTCTTACCCAGAGCTATTTACAGTAAGTGCATTCATCTTAAGATAGCTAGGTGAGACAACCAGATAATACAGTCAAATATACAGGATACGAACATTCAATTTCAGCTAAACAATGGATATATAGCGTTTTGCAATAAAAATAATAATAATGATATACATCTAAAATCTATTAATTAAACATCTGAGAACAGTAATATTGAAGGTACCCATAAGCAACCATTTCTGATTAAAAAACACGTGAAAAATTGTGGAAATAGCATTTAGGAAATAAACTCTTAATCATTCTTAAACAAAATCGACATCTCACCTCTTAGCTTTGGTGTCATGTCCCCCAGAGAGACTCATTTTAGAGGCAGGGCCCCCCTCCTCTCTCTCCCCAGAGAGACTCATTTTAGAGGCAGGGCCCCCCTCCTCTCTCTTCCCCAGAGAGACTCATTTTAGACCACTGACCCCTAAACAGAGATCCAACATGTTGGTTGTAGTTAACACAGTAATTCTTGAATGTGAATTGTTATCATTTATTAATTATCTCTTACAAAACATTTACTAACAGACATATCGAAACAGTCAGGTGATTTAATGCAATCACATGAATATGTAGTTGTGACATCTCTTCACCATGGCCATGTCTCACACTTATTTGTATTCATTAAAAGTCAGCCATTTATTATCTTTAAATATGTTATTTTCTAAACGTATCTGAGAATGTAGACAGAAGGGCTAAAACGGGCTTGATTGATCTGGGGGGGATCAGTGATCTATACAGAAAGGTTTTTTGCAACATTTAAGAGATTTTTTATTATTTAAAGTAGGCTAGGTTATAATGTATAACAGTAATGTTTTGTGTAAAGCAGATCAAGGTCTATACCTCAGCCAGTGGCGACCCGTCATTCAGGGCAGGTGGCCTTTCCTGTTTTGCATGTTATTTTGGCATTAATATGTGTCACATATCAGTTTGCAGAAATTTTTAAAAAAATATATATATATAATTGAGTTAATAAAGCCGCAAAAAAACATGGTCTCTTTTTTGTTTTCTTGAGTAAGGCGGCTCCTAAATGCAGGTGTTTCAGCCTAGCTCAGTGCTTTCTGTGGTGGTGGGTCAAGCCAGAAGACAATACGGAGCGCTGCGCCATGATTGGCTCAGTGTTCTGTCATTCATGGGGACACTACGTCACCGCCAAGTCTAAGGGTAGAGCTAAAAAAATCAAGCCCCCTGGGTGCTGCCACAGAGTTACATTAGAAGTGCCCATCCAAGAAGGTCATTGGCCACAGATAAAATGACGTCAAATCACATTATATCTACAGTAGCTTTGATTGGACTGATCATGTCAACATCATACTTTCAAAATCTTAGCCAGCAGTCATCATCACGAATCAAGTCGACAATCTACAGGCAAATCCTTTTTAATCCTTGTCATATGAAGAGAAATAATGAAGAGAAATGATAGGACAGCTGTTGGGACTCTGCTGTTGGGACTCTGCTGTTGGGACTCTGCTGTTGGGACTCTGCTGTTGGGACTCTGCTGTTGGGACTATGCTGTTGGGACTCTGCTGTTGGGACTCTGCTGTTGGGACTCTGCTGTCGGGACTCTGCTGTCGGGACTCTGCTGTCGGGACTCTGCTGTTGGGACTCTGCTGTTGGGACTCTGCTTTATGTAGGCCCTAACTGTTTGTGGGCACCGTTTCTCACCGTTATAGTGCAATGCATGTATTGTTTAGTGTTGTGTTGTGGAGTGGCTTTGCTGGCATGCATCCCCCTTTATTTATGATTTGCCCCACCAAGATTGACATGCTAAAATCACCACTGACCTCAGAAATAGTCTAGATGACCAGCCTAAACCTGTTCAGATCAGTTCCCATAACGTTATAACAGTAACAGTAGCAGGAGCCTAGTCCTGATACAGATGGAGGTCTATACCTCAGCTATAGCCTACATATCCTAGATGACCAGCCTAAACCTGTTCAGATCAGTTCCCATAACGTTATAGACCTAACAGTAGCAGGACAGAGCATGTAGCCTAGGCATGGTATTTTACACACCATTTCAAACGGAGACTATCAGGTATGTCAGCATGATAAGTGATTATAGCTCAAACCTACTCTGACCATTGAATGTCTGACGTCGACCTAACCTTATAATAGTTTGTAGTTTAGCCTAGACCTACGAGAGTCTGCCCGTCTTTCCTACATATCAATACATTCATCTGAATTCTAATATTACCGAGAAATATGTGCCACAGTTTCAACAGCCATTGTGTAACTGCGTAGACTACACACTTACTTTCACGTTCATATGAGGAAATCACATAACTTCTTACAGTCGCTGGTGCAGCCGCCTGTTCTCTTGCAGATGAAGTAGCTTTTATAGGCAACTCATTCAACCAGCCTAAACAACAGTAAATAAAAGATGTCAAATGGTCAAAAGTCAATCCTGATATAGCCATGTACATCAAAGAGAGGTGTATTGCTACAGATGTAGGATCTTAATTTTAGCCAGTTTGCTACAGCAGGAAAATAATCCTGCAGCAACAGGACATTTGAATTATTATGGGAATGGCCGGCAGGGATGTAGCTCAGTTGGTAGAGCATGGCATTTGCAACGCCAGGGTTGTGGGTTCGATTCCAGTATAAAAAATACAAATGTATGCACTCGCAATGTATGTAAGTCGCTCTGGATAAGTTAAAACTGTAACTTAAATGGGTACAGCCTCAGTGTTCACAGTAAACTCACGCCGGAAGTTGCACAGATCGCTACACTATAGTAGAACTATGATACAATTACATTTATCATACGAAATGGGAAATGTAGAACTATGACGAATGAATATTGATGTATTGAATTCACAGGAGGTTGGTGGCACCTTAATTGGGGAGGACGGGCTTGTGGTAATGGCTGGAGCGGAATAGGTGGAATGGTATCATTAATATGAGCCGTCCTCCCCTCAGCAACCTCCACTGATTGAATTTGACTTGCCCACGTCCAGTTAGCGCCATTTTGTATGATTAAACTGTCAAGTCATTATATATTTTCCGTTCTGCTGAGAGCACCTTCCTGATGACTGGCACTCTGTACATTCCTATGGATGAGGCCTGAGCTGGAATGTGAAGATAACTGAAGCTAGCTAACTTTAGAAAACCAGTATATCTAGCTAGCATCATAGTCCACCCCTCAGGCTAAGTTCAGGTTACAGCATCAGGCAGACATCAACAGCCGAGTTGTAGGCTACTACCTGGGTCGTATTCATTAGTTTACTCCGCAGCCAACAGTTTTAAAATGTTGCATAAACAGTTTACTCCAAACGCTGTACAAGGTGACCTAAACGGTTTCTGTTGCCAAACGTTTTTCTACGGTGGGCACTAATGAACACACACAACCTGTTTTGAGGAAGTGTAAATTGTTGTTAGTCTTTCCACAGTATTTATTTGTCTCTCTTTCACACAACATACCTTCCTGAGTGAAAAGAGTTAACAGTAGATAAGAAAGAGAAAATGTTGTTGCTTGTTGTGTTTTAAGCCTGTTTTGGGAAGACAAGTCTATAGACCTATGATACAGTACACTCTTAGAAAAAAGAGTTCCAAAAGGGTCCTCTGGCTGTCCCCATAGGAGAACGCTTTTGGGTTCCAGGTAGAACCCTTCTGGCTTCCATGTAGAACCCTCTGTGGAAAGGGTTCTACCTAGTACCAAAAAGGGTTCTACAAAGGGTTCTCCTATGGGGACAGCCAAATAACCCTTTTAGATTCTAGATAGTGTAGGAGCGATCACCCTGGGGCACATAGATGGAAACAGAACTAATTCACCCCACGCATCTAATTTATATCCAAAACATTTTAAGGAGAGTAGGCCTATTAGAACACTGTCCACAAAACATATCATCAACTATATAAATACACATAACAATATCATCAACTATATGAATACACATAACAATATCATCAACTATATGAATACACATAACAATATCATTAACTATATGAATACACATAACAATATCATCAACTATATTAATACACATAACAATATCATCAACTATATTAATACACATAACAATATCATCAACTATATGAATACACATAACAATATCATCAACTATATTAATACACATAACAATATCATCAACTATATGAATACACATAACAATATCATCAACTATATGAATACACATAACAATATCATCAACTATATGAATACACATAACAATATCATCAACTATATTAATACACATAACAATATCATCAACTATATTAATACACATAACGATCGTTGTCTTACCTTATATATGTCTCTCAATAGAAGTAGAGTCTGGAATGATCATTCGGTGGTGGAAAGTTCCTTTAGTTTGTTATGCTCATTTCCATATCAGGTTCTACCTGTTCTCTCTCCCACTCCCTGTCTCTTTATAGCTCTTACAATGTGCCTTGGAATACATTCTACAAGTGTCTGGAACTCCAAATGTAGTTCTGATTTAGTGTTCCAAATGAAAACAATTTGATTAAACAGGTTAATATGGTTAAAATACATTAAGACTGAGTAATGCTGTGATTGTTTTTATTATTTTGTATTGAATTGTTTGACTTTATTTTCCCTATGTCCTTTCAATATAGGAACAATTTGTGAAATGACAGCCTTCTGTAAATATGGACAAAAGTCTATGGATTAATTTTATGGTATGTGTCTTGCAACATTATGTAAAATGACAGGTTGAGAAACATTGCATCTTCCTAGGTGCATATGTGAGAAGGAACGCAATCTGTCTCCCTATGTGTGTGCCATCCCTAAACATCAAGTGTTTGTGGTTCATTAAAATGTTTTTTGTCAAGGTAAAAAAAAAGAAAAAAAAAAGTGTATTGAACTCCATTGGAGGGATGTGACATCATTCTTCCACAATAAATTCCCTTATTTAGTGTTTTGTTGATGGTTGTCTTCAATTGGGTTGAGACCTGGTGACTGAGACGGCCATGGCATATTGTGAAACATCAGCAAGTTCAGCAATCTTCATCACTGAAGCTCCTGCCAAACGTGCCCCAACAATCACCAATCGATAAGCTCTTTCCGAGCAGGGTTGCAGTCTCTCTTCGTAACAGCTCCTCTCTCCCCAGGGGTAGCAGCTCCTCTCTCCAGGGGTAACAGCTCCTCTCTCCCCAGGGGTAGCAGCTCCTCTCTCCCCAGGGGTAACAGCACCTCTCTCCCCAGGGGTAACAGCTCCTCTCTCCCCAGGGGTAGCAGCTCCTCTCTCCCCAGGGGTAGCAGCTCCTCTCTCCCCAGGGGTAGCAGCTCCTCTCTCCCCAGGGGTAGCAGCTCCTCTCTCCCCAGGGGTAGCAGCTCCTCTCTCCCCAGGGGTATCAGCTCCTCTCTCCCCAGGGGTATCAGCTCCTCTCTCCCCAGGGGTAGCAGCTCCTCTCTCCCCAGGGGTATCAGCTCCTCTCTCCCCAGGGGTATCAGCTCCTCTCAACCCTAGGATGTGAAGACATCGGTGGCTTAGCCCACAGCCAGTAGGAAGGTCCGGGAAGGAATTTCAACAGCTAAATCCAGGAATACATCACCAGTGTATTGCCAAAAACCACTCAAGAACTTCAAATATAGACTCTGACCTGTCCAATGAGCCAAACGGATTAAATAATCCCACAGTACCTAAACACACTCTCTCTCTCTCTCTCTCTCTCTCTCTCTCTCTCTCTCTCTCTCTCTCTCTCTCTCTCTCTCTCTCTCTCTCTCTCTCTCTCTCTCTCTCTCTCTCTCTCTCTCTCTCTCTCTCTCTCTCTCTCTCTCTCACACACACACAGTGCAGTAATTAGAATCCCTATATCAGCTTTTAGTGATAGTCTACTGTGTGTTCTCCCCTCCTCTGTCTCTGTGTCTTGTCTGGTGTCTCTCTCTCTCTCTCCATCACTTTATCTGTGTCGTCTATTGATGTCTCTCATCTTGTCTGGTGTCTCTCTCCATCATATCCTATTCTTCTGTTGCTGTCTCTGTGTCTTGTCTGATGTCTCTCTCTAGTTTTGCAATCCAAATTCGGAGCTATTGGAATTGTAACATGTTGTCCCATGTACATGGTGTAATTTACTGATGGTCCCTAACTAGCCCCATAGGGATATCCAAATTCAACCCACATTTACCACAGGCATTACGATTGGGTCGGGTGCAGTTGCATTCTGAATTGATTATTACTTGGTGTGGGCATGTGGGCAACCTTCATTTACGTTGTGATGCAGTCACAACCACAAGTCTCACTAAACTCAGTTTTGGAAAATACTGACTTTATGACCAAAATTATCCAACATTTTCCAGCGGAATTTTGCCATGTTTATTCTGGTGATAACTGGATCACGGGCTGTCTCATGGAGTGTGTGAGGGTGAGTGTCATGGTCGGGATGGCCTGAACTCAGAGCCTGATAGAATACCAAGGAAAACCGTAGTAACTGCAGTAGAACATGGTGGAACAAAGCCAGATGGCAGTAACTTCACTTACTGCTGTTTCCTTGGTTTTTACTGGGATTTTGTAGTTGCATCAAATTTGACCCTCCATTTTCTCTGAAACAGAAGATAATTGAACCAGGACACTTTGTCACAAGATATAACAGATACTACGAAGCCTGATTTATGTCTGAACTCATCTTTGACCAAATGTGTAGCAGCAGTTTGCAATTGTACGGCAGAATAGCTGTGCACATAATCCTAATAGTCCCCGTGCATCCCGCAAAGGCGGAGGTGTTGCTAACATTTACGATAGCAAATTTCAATTTACAAAAAAAAAAATGGCGTTTTCATCTTTTGAGCTTCTAGTCATGAAATCTATGCAGCCTACTCAATCACTTTTTATAGCTACTGTTTACAGGCCTCCTGGGCCATATACAGCGTTCCTCTCTGAGTTTCCTGAATTCCTATCAGACCTTGTAGTCATAGCAGATCATATTCTAATTTTTGGTGATTTTAATATTCACATGGAGAAGTCCACAGACCCACTCCAAAAGTCTTTCGGAGCCATTATCGACTCAGTGGGTTTTGTCCAACATGTCTCTGGACCTACTCACTGCCACAGTCATACTCTGGACCTAGTTTTGTCCCATGGAATAAATGTTGTAGATCTTAATGTTTTTCCACAAAATCCTGGACTATCGGACCACCATTTTATTACGTTTGCAATCGCAACAAATAATCTGCTCAGACCCCAACCAAGGAGCATCAAAAGTCGTGCTATAAATTCTCAGACAACACAAAAATTCATTGATGCCCTTCCAGACTCCTTCTGCCTACCCAAGGACGTCAGAGGACAAAAATCAGTTAACCACTTAACTGAGGAACTCGAATTTAACCTTGCGCAATACCCTAGATGCAGTTGCACCCCTAAAAACGAAAAACATTTGTCATAAGAAACTAGCTCCCTGGTATACAGAAAATACCCGAGCTTTGAAGCAAGCTTCCAGGAAATTGGAACGGAAATGGCGCCACACCAAACTGGAAGTCTTCCGACTAGCTTGGAAAGACAGTACCGTGCAGTACCGAAGAGCCCTCACTGCTGCTCGATCATCCTACTTTTCCAACTTAATCGAGGAAAATAAGAACAATCCAAAATTTCTTTTTGATACTGTTGCAAAGCTAACTAAAAAGCAGCATTCCCCAAGAGAGGATGGCTTTCACTTCAGCAGTGATAAATTCATGAACTTTTTTGAGGAAAAGATCATGACCATTAGAAAGCAAATTACGGACTCCTCTTTGAATCTGCGTATTCCTCCAGGGCTTAGCTGTCCTGGATCTGCACAGATCTGCGAGGGCCTGGGATCGGGAGAGACACTTAAGTGTTTTAGTACTATATCTCTTGACACAATGATGAAAATAATCATGGCCTCTAAACCTTCAAGCTGCATACTGGATCCTATTCCTACTAAACTGCTGAAGGAGCTGCTTCCTGTGCTTGGCCCTCCTATGTTGAACATAATAAACAGCTCTCTATCCACCGGATGTGTACCAAACTCACTAAAAGTGGCAGTGATAAAGCCTCTCTTGAAAAAGCCAAACCTTGACCCGGAAAATATAAAAAACTATCGGCCTATATCGAATCTTCCATTCCTCTCAAAATTTTTAGAAAAAGCTGTTGCGCAGCAACTCACTGCCTTTCTGAAGACAAACAATGTATACGAAATGCTTCAGTCTGGTTTTAGACCCCATCATAGCACTGAGACTGCACTTGTGAAGGTGGTAAATGACCTTTTAATGGCGTCAGACCGAGGCTCTGCATCTGTCCTCGTGCTACTAGACCTTAGTGCTGCCTTTGACACCATCGATCACCACATTCTTTTGGAGAGACTGGAAACCCAAATTGGTCTACACGGACAAGTTCTGGCCTGGTTTAGATCCTACCTGTCGGAAAGATATCAGTTTGTCTCTGTGAATGGTCTGTCCTCCGACAAATCAACTGTACATTTCGGTGTTCCTCAAGGTTCCGTTTTAGGACCACTATTGTTTTCACTATATATTTTACCTCTTGGGGATGTTATTCGAAAACATAATGTTAACTTTCACTGCTATGCGGATGACACACAGCTGTACATTTCAATGAAGCATGGTGAAGCCCCAAAATTGCCCTCGCTAGAAGCCTGTGTTTCAGACATAAGGAAGTGGATGGCTGAAAACTTTTTACTTTTAAACTCGGACAAAACAGAGATGCTTGTTCTAGGTCCCAAGAAACAAAGAGATCTTCTGTTAAATCTGACAATTCATCTTGATGGTTGTAAAGTCGTCTCAAATAAAACTGTGAAGGACCTAGGCGTTACTCTTGACCCTGATCTCTCTTTTGACGAACATATCAAGACTGTTTCAAGGACAGCTTTTTTCCATCTACGTAACATTGCAAAAATCAGAAATTTTCTGTCCAAAAATGATGCAGAAAAAATTAATCCATGCATTTGTTACTTCTAGGTTAGACTACTGCAATGCTCTATTTTCCGGCTACCCGGATAAAGCACTAAATAAACTTCAGTTAGTGCTAAATACGGCTGCTAGAATCCTGACTAGAACCAAGAAATTTGATCATATTACTCCAGTGCTAGCTTCCCTACACTGGCTTCCTGTTAAGGCAAGGGCTGATTTCAAGGTTTTACTGTTAACCTATAAAGCGTTACATGGGCTTGCTCCTACCTATCTTTCCGAGTTGGTCCTGCCGTACATACCAATACGTACGCTACGGTCACAAGACGCAGGCCTCCTAATTGTCCCTAGAATTTCTAAGCAAACAGCGGGAGGCAGGGCTTTCTCCTATAGATCTCCATTTTTATGGAACAGTCTGCCTACCCATGTGAGAGACGCAGACTCAGTCTCAACCTTTAAGTCTTTACTGAAGACTTATCTCTTCAGTAGGTCATATGATTGAGTGTAGTCTGGCCCAGGAGTGTGAAGGTGAACGGAAAGGCTGGAGCAACGAACAGCCCTTGCTGTCTCTGCCGGGCCGGTTCCCCTCTCCACTGGGGTTCTCTGCCTCTAACCCTGTTGCAGGGGCTGAGTCACTGGCTTGCTGGTGCTCTTTCATGCCGTCCCTGGGAGGGGTGCGTCACTTGAGTGGGTTGAGTTACTGACGTGATCTTCCTGTCTGGGTTGGCGCCCCCCCCTTGGTTTGTGCTGTGGTGGAGACCTCTGTGGGCTATACTCGGCCTTGTCTCAGGATTGTAAGTTGGTGGTTGGGGATATCCCTCTAGTGGTGCGGGGGCTGTGCTTTGGCGGAGTGGGTGGGGTTATATCCTTCCTGTTTGGCCCTGTCCGGGGTTTCTTCGGATGGGGCCACAGTGTCTCCGGACCGCTCCTGTCTCAGCCTCCAGTATTTATGCTGCAGTAGTTTATGTGTCGGGGGCTGGGGTTAGTTGGTTATACCTGGAGTACTTCTCCTGTCTTATCCAGTGTCCTGTGTGAATTTAAGTATGCTCTCTCTAATTCTCTCGTTCTCTCTTTCTCTCCGAGAACCTGAGCCCTAGGACCATACGTCAGGACTACCGGGCATGATGACACCTTGCTGTCCCCAGTCCGCCTGGCCTTGCTGCTATTCCAGTTTCAACTGTTCTGCCTGCGGCTACGAAACCCCTACCTGTCCCAGACCTGCTGTTTTCAACTCTTAATGATCGGCTATGAAAAGCCAACTGAGAGACCTGAGCCCTAGGACCATACGTCGGGACTACCGGCCGTGGTGACTCCTTGCTGTCCCCAGTCCGCCTGGCCTTGCTGCTATTCCAGTTTAAACTGTTCTGCCTGCGGTTATGGAACCCCTACCTGTCCCAGACCTGCTGTTTTCAAACTCTTAATGATCGGCTATGAAAAGCCAACTGAGATTTATTCCTGATTATTATTTGACCATGCTTGTCACTTATGAACATTTTTGAACATCTTGGCATGGTTCTGTTATAATCTCCACCCGGCACAGCCAGAAGAGGACTGGCCACCCCTCATAGCCTGGTTCCTCTCTAGGTTTCTTCCTAGGTTTTCGCCTTTCTAGGGAGTTTTTCCTAGCCACCGTGCTTCTACACCTGCATTACTAGCTGTTTGGGGTTTTAGGCTGGGTTTCTGTACAGCACTTCGAGATATTAGCTGATGTAAGAAGGGCTATATAAAATAAAATTGATTGATAATACCTCTTCATGGACTACATTTGAACACTTAAACATTGTCTTCTTTTAGGGCGGGACCTGGTATGGTGTGGTCACATTGCCTAGTGGTTAGAACGTTGGGCCAGTAACTGAAAGGTTGCTGGTTCAAATACCCGAGCCGTCAATGTGAAAATCTGTTGATGTGCCCTTAAGCAAGGCACTTAACACTAACTTGCTTCATGGGTGCTGTACTACTATGCCTTACCCTGTAACACAACACATTTCACTGCACCTATCCGGTGTATCTGACAATAAAAACATATATATTTTTTTGCAATTACAACAGTTAATTTAACAATACTGATTATAACTCTTGTTGACGTTGATCCAAGGACACCTTCACTTGCATTACCCTCTTACTGCATAAAAATATTCTCATGAAATCATGTGACTTATAGTTAGAGAGAACGATTCCTGTAAACGCACACTGCTACAAGCAGGAAACAAGGTATGGACAAACCAGAAATGTTACATTTCTGTTTGATAGTAACCCTGAATGATGAATGTGTGATCTATCTTGTCATCTTTTTGGCCAACCACATTGGAACATTCTAATCTTTAAGGACATGAAGTATGGAGTCATTGTTTTCAGGAAGGTGTCTCCATGGCGATAGGAGGGACAGGAGGCAGACTAAGGGCAAGGGCAGCCGCCTGAACTACTGCCCTACTGTCTCTCTTGTCTGCCCTCTTCTGTTGCTGTCTCTCTTGTCTTCCCTCTTCTGTTGCTGTCTCTCTTGTCTCCCCCCTTCTGTTGCTGTCTCTCTTGTCTCCCCTCTTCTGTTGCTGTCTCTCTTGTCTCCCCCCTTCTGTTGCTGTCTCTCTTGTCTCCCCTCTTCTGTTGCTGTCTCTCTTGTCTCCCCTCTTCTGTTGCTGTCTCTCTTGTCTCCCCCTTCTGTTGCTGTCTCTCTTGTCTCCCCTCTTCTGTTGCTGTCTCTCTTGTTTCCCCTCTTCTGTTGCTGTCTCTCTTGTCTCCCCTCTTTTGTTGCTGTCTCTCTTGTCTCCCCCCTTCTGTTGCTGTCTCTCTTGTCAGCCCTCTTCTGTTGTTGTCTCTCTTGTCTCCCCTCTTCTGTTGTTGTCTCTCTTGTCTCCCCTCTTCTGTTGCTGTCTCTCCTGTCTCCCCTCTTCTGTTGCTGTCTCTCTTGTCTCCCCTCTTCTGTTGCTGTCTCTCTTGTCTGCCCTCTTCTGTTGTTGTCTCTCCTGTCTCCCCCCTTCTGTTGCTGTCTCTCTTGTCTCCCCTCTTCTGTTGCTGTCTCTCTTGTCTCCCCCCTTCTGTTGCTGTCTCTCTTGTCTCCCCTCTTCTGTTGCTGTCTCTCTTGTCTCCCCCCTTCTGTTGCTGTCTCTCTTGTCTCCCCTCTTCTGTTGCTGTCTCTCTTGTCTCCCCCCTTCTGTTGCTGTCTCTCTTGTCTCCCCTCTTCTGTTGCTGTCTCTCTTGTCTCCCCTCTTCTGTTGCTGTCTCTCTTGTCTCCCCCTTCTGTTGCTGTCTCTCTTGTCTCCCCTCTTCTGTTGCTGTCTCTCTTGTTTCCCCTCTTCTGTTGCTGTCTCTCTTGTCTCCCCTCTTTTGTTGCTGTCTCTCTTGTCTCCCCCCTTCTGTTGCTGTCTCTCTTGTCAGCCCTCTTCTGTTGTTGTCTCTCTTGTCTCCCCTCTTCTGTTGTTGTCTCTCTTGTCTCCCCTCTTCTGTTGCTGTCTCTCCTGTCTCCCCTCTTCTGTTGCTGTCTCTCTTGTCTCCCCTCTTCTGTTGCTGTCTCTCTTGTCTGCCCTCTTCTGTTGTTGTCTCTCCTGTCTCCCCCCTTCTGTTGCTGTCTCTCTTGTCTCCCCTCTTCTGTTGCTGTCTCTCTTGTCTCCCCCCTTCTGTTGCTGTCTCTCTTGTCTCCCCTCTTCTGTTGTTGTCTCTCTTGTCTCCCCTCTTCTGTTGCTGTCTCTCCTGTCTCCCCTCTTCTGTTGCTGTCTCTTGTCTACCCTCTTCTGTTGCTGTCTCTCTTGTCTGCCCTCTTCTGTTGTTGTCTCTCTTGTCTGCCTTCTTCTGTTGTTGTCTCTCTTGTCTCCCCTCTTCTGTGTCTGTCTCTCTCCATCTGCCCTCTTCTGTCACTTTCTCTGTGTCTTGCCTGTTACTGTCTGTGTCTTGCCTGTTGCTGTCTGTGTCTTGTCTGTTTCTATCTGTGTCTTATTTGTTGCTGTCTCAGGTTCCAGTTTGTTACTGTCTCCATTGTCTATTTTCTTCTGTTATGGCCTGTTCTGTCTCTCTCCATCATATCCTATTCTTCTGTTGCTGTCTCTGTGTCTTGTCTGGTGTCTCTCTCCATCATATCCTATTCTTCTGTTGCTGTCTCTGTGTCTTGTCTGGTGTCTCTCTCCATCATATACTATTCTTCTGTTGCTGTCTCTGTGTCTTGTCTGGTGTCTCTCTCCATCATATCCTATTCTTCTGTTGCTGTCTCTGTGTCTTGTCTGGTGTCTCTCTCCATCATATCCTATTCTTCTGTTGCTGTCTCTATGTCTTGTCTGGTGTCTCTCTCCATCACCAGAAATATTGGTGAGGGTTAGGCCTACTCCAATACAATATTGAAAACATGAAAACACGACTACATAACACCATTAAATACAGTTGGAATATAGTTACAACTCTCAAACTGTTTCCATCAAACAGAAAAACAACAAGAAAGCTGGATAAACACATTTAGATTTATACATACTGCACTTTGCTTCTGCATGACCCATGCAGCTGTTTAAGGTAATACAAAGGCAGAGTGCAGTATCAGCATTTAAGGGGTCATAGGTCAGATCATTGGTCATGGTTGATATGATTGGACAAAAAACCCAACTTTAAAGCCATTTGTCTCAGATTCACTGTTTGCGTAGACTGCTCTTTGCCTTTGTAGGGCAGTAGTTCAGGAGGCTTCCCTTGCCCTTAGTATGCCTCCTGTCCCTCCTATCGCCATGGAGACACCTTCCTGAAAACAATGACTCCATACTTTGCTGAAACCTGTTCTGCCAGTTCATGTCCTTAAAGATGAATGTTGGAATGTTCCAATGTGGTTACCCAAAAAGATGACAAGACAGATCACACATCCATAACTGGTTTCCTGCTTGTAGCAGGCCGCGTTCACAGGAATCCTTTTCTCTAACTATAAGTCATATGATTTCATGAGAATATTTTTCTGCAGTGAGAGTGTAATGCAAGTCAAGGTGTCCTTGGATGAATGTCAACAAGATTTATAACCAGCATTGTTAAATTAACAGTTGTAATAAATAAATACAATATTTGTAAATGTATTGTCACAGACACCGGATAGATGCAGTGAAATGTGTTGTTTTACAGGGTCATATCAGTACGCCGCCCCCTGGAGCAAATCAGGTGTAAGTGCCTTGCTTAAGGGCACAGACAGATTTTTACCTTGACGGCTCAGGTATTTGAACCAGCAACCTTTCAGTTACTGGCCCCACTAGGTAATCTTACCATACCAGTTCACACCCTAACAGATGACACTGTTTAAGTGTTCAAATGTAGTCCATGAAGAGGTATTAGGATTATGTACACAGCTATTCTGCCGTACAATTGCAAACTGCTGCTACACATTTGGTCAAAGATGAGTTCAGACCTAAATCAGGCTTCGTAGTATCTGTTATATCTTGTGACAAAGTATCCTGGTTCAATTATTTTCTGTTTCAGAGAAAATGGAGGGTCAAATTTGCTGTAACTACAAAATCCCAGTAAAAACCAAGGAAACAACAGTAAGTGAAGTTCCTGCCATCTGGCTTTGTTCCACCATGTTCTACTGCAGTTACTACGGTTTTCCTTGGTATTCTATCAGGCTCTGAGTTCAGGCCATCCCGACCTTGACACTCACCCTCACACACTCCATGAGACAGCCAGTGATCCAGTTATCACCAGAATAAAACATGGCACAATCACGCGGAAACATGATGGTTTAACTCGCATTGAAATGCAAATACCCAGATAATGGTAAGAAAGATAGCAAACTAAATATTGAAACGCTCGCTAACATAAAGAAAATGACAGCATTGATAGTAATACAAAGTCACATAAGTATAAACATTCTCCGTGATGAAATAGTTCTTACCTTATGGATAAAAAAAGCTTGAGGGTTGCTACAATACAACATTCAAAACATGAAAACACAACTACACAACACCATTAAAAACAGAGAGAGCTGGATAAACACATTTAGATTTTTTAGATACTGCACTTTGCTTTTGCATGACCCATGCAGCTGTTTAAGGTCATACAAAGGCAGAGTGCAGTATCAGCATTTTAGGGGTCATAGGTCAGATCAGTGGTCATAATAAGATGATACATCAGTGCATTTACACTTATCTACCTACGACATATTTGGCTGGACAGCAAAAACAACTTTAAAGCCTTTTTTGTCTTCAGTTGGACTGTTTTCTAGTTGATGCTCTTTGCCTTTGTAGGGCCGTTTATTCAAGCAGTCAACGGACAACAACTCTTAATGCAATCACGGGGAAAACAATTTTGAAGCAGTTTTGTTCTTTGTTAAAAAAGAGGGGGATCCAAGCTTTCCATTGATAACACGTTTATTTCTATACTCCTACAATTGCGCTAATGCATTGTTTTAAAAATGCAGTTACAACTGGAGTGTCAAGCATGGTTTAGTTAACATTCACAACAGAGCTCTTAAAGGGGCAACGGCATCTTAAAACCGGAGTATCAAGCATGGTTTAGGAACATTTGCAACAGAGCTCTTAAAGGGGCAACAGCATCTTAAAAGGGCAACTTTGTAATAGAAACCCCCCCAACAACAATTCTGAGTGAATAATAATAATAATAATAATAATAATAATAATAATAATAATAATAATAATAATAATAATAATAATAATAATAATAATAATAATAATAATAATCAGGAAGTTGTGTCCAATGGGGTAAATGCAGATGGACAAACCCCATGCTTCATTTATAGCCACTATGCTGCATCCGTTGGGCTACAGGGGATCATGCTTATTGCTAATAGAACATCTGATAATAGACCATGAATACAGGATATATGGTTCAATATGTTAAAATCATTTACCATCTGATAATAGACCATGCATACAGGCTATATGGTTCAATATGTTAAAATCATTTAACATCTGATAATAGACCATGCATACAGGATATATGGTTCAATATGTTAAAATCATTTAACATCATTTTTACCAATATCTTATTGGGCTCATTCATGGAGGTGGAAATTATATTTTAGATGGTGTCAGCATCATTGTATATCCATTCATTCTGGAGTAGAACGGCCTTTTTCTTGTCACCAGAACTGAGCTTCTTAGAACTGAGCTTCTCAAGAAGTATCCCCAGGAGCACCCTGAGAACCCTGAGCAAGGGGACTGGAATTGGTCAAATTTGCAGTTTTAATACATTTACAGAAAATGATCCTCTTTTCCTAAAAGCATGACGGTCATGACTTGTTTACATGAAAGGGGAGATTAACTTAGCACAAGACAATCAATCTGAGGTCGACATAAGGATTTGTTTTTGCTTTAACCCCTGAGATTAAGCTGTTCTACGAGTACGAATGGTCTGAGGCAGGCGTTAGATTACAAGCGTTTTCAAGTGTAACGTTAATAACGATGGTTTTGGGGAACTGCTCAGAGATTTAACGATGCTCCTATAAAGGTTCTAACGATGAACTTAGCCTTAAGATGCTTTTGGGAAACCGGATCCTGGATGAGACCATCTGCTAAATGACTAAAATGTCAAATGTAAGGTTTTAAATACAAATATCATATTACTGTATTTTTTGAAAACATTTTTCAACATAGATTTCACAAATATAATATTTGTACAGTTCTTTATTTAAAATGTAGTTATTTTTACATTTCACTGTGTAAAACTTAGCAGTGCTACTTATTTCTCTGAGCGTGAGGCAGATATGTAACATTTTGTAAAGAAAAACATTACTTGTCTATCTGAAATGAAGCATCAAGTGATATATTTTAAACAAATACATGTCTTTCATTGAACAACCCCATGCCATGATTAGATAGTGAAAAAACACACCAATCTCTTTCATTATTTCTTGAAACAATAAAAGCTAATAAACCAACATTTCTGAAAAGTGATATATAGCGTTTTGGAATAAAACTCTTCTTATGTTTCCCCATCTGAGCTCAGAGTAGATGAGAGACTGAGGGGCGGTTTCCCAGACAGAGTTTAATTGAAGTCAGGATCAGGTAAATTCTACTTAAGTATCTCCACAATATCCCCACACGTCTTATTACCTGTTCTGTCTGTGTCACGTATTCTCCCTCTCCGGCGTTCCAGGTCACCAGTCTGCTCATTATTATGCACACCTGTCACCATCGTTACGCCCCCTGCGACCAATCAGACTCACCTGGACTCCATCACCTTCCTGATTACCTCTCCTATATCAGTCACTCCCTTTGGTTCCTTCCCCAGGCGTCATTGATTCTGTTTCAGGGCTTCATGTCTGTACGCTACTCCTGTTTCTTGTTTTGTTCTATGTATTATTAAATTCACTTCCTGTACTTGCTTCCTGACTCCCAGCGTTCACGTTGCAGTCTGGCTGTAGCAGGCTGCCTAGTAAATTAAATGTCTTTGGCCCCATTACACTAAAACATGGAGGCACAATGTTGTCCTCATCCATGTCATTTACAAGAACAAAATATTCAAACCGTTCTCTATATGAGCTCCACTGCTCAATACTTTCATCAAACTCTCCAATGTTTCCAACAATTCCAGCCATTTTTCATTTCTCAATAAGCTCCTGATTGTCACTCACTTCAGTATTGTCCACAGCAATATTTTCCTCAGTCACGTGATCTTCATTCACTTCACTCACTGACATTTCCTCCTAAATTCGCTCATTTAGCAGATTTAATTAAAAGGTTTGTCTTCATAGTTGAAAAAATGTCCTATCCTTTAATCACGTTGTTTTCCCGCTCCAATGTCCGTCTCGAGTCCTTTTCTGCCGTCCATGACGATGTTAACTCCAGTGGTGGAAAAAGTACCCAATTGTCATACTTGAGTAAAAGTAAAGATACCTTAATAGAAAATGACTCAACTAAAAGTGAAAGTCACCCAGTAAAATACTACTTGAGTAAAAGTCTAAAAGTATTTGGTTTTAAATGTACTTAAGTATCAAAAGTAAATGTAATTGCTAACATATACTTAAGTATCAAAAGTAAAAGTACAAGTATAAATCATTTCAAATTCCTTACATAAAGCAAACCAGACAATTTTCTTGTTTTTAAAATGTACGTTCAGCCAGAGGCAAACTCCAACATTCAGACAATTTACAAACAAAGCATTTGTGTTTACTGAGTCCCCCAGATCAGAGGCAGTAGGGATGTTCTCTTGATAAGTGTGTGAATTGGACCATTTTCTGTCCTGCTAAGCATTCAAAATGTAACGAGTACTTTTGGGTGTCAGGGGAAAATGTATGGAGTAAAAAGTACATTATTTTCTTTAGGAATGTAGTGAAGTAAAAGTAAAAGTAGTCAAAAATATAAATAGTAAAGTAAAGTACAGATACCCCAAAAAACTACTTAAGTAGTACTTTAAAGTATTTTTACTTATTTTACTGGTTAACTCTCTTTCTTAGCTAGCTCGACTATGCACTTGCCTCTGCTAGCAATACACTGTGCTAACATTAGCCTATTCTGTACCACAGAAAATAACAGTTTGAAACAGTTGTAAAAACCCACTTCTTCCAGACAGAATAGTTCCTGTAGATTCAGACTTACTCATCACCAATCTTTTGTTATGTCTCGTGGGTTTCATAACCACATCAGTATAACAATTCAATAATTATGAGACAGGAGACAGGAATCAGTTCAACCATTTATCTGGAACGTGATCATCTCAACACATACAAACCCCCATGATGCTCTGCAGCACAACCCCAATATACAACAAATACATATATAAGTAAATGGACACTAAACAAAACTCATAGAGGAATTGAAATGTTCAGTTGTAGAAAGTAGGGCCATGGGATAGGGTCAGAAAGGTCAGTATGTTTGATAACTGGTTACAGAGGTAACATAACAAGCATAAGGTCCATTATAACACAGTGAAGTAGAGGTGGGAGCTAAAAGCAGACATGGACAGTGAGACGGTGTGAGGAGGTCAGGGGTGAAACACTAGATCAGGACAAGTAGAAATGGCAGGGCTGGAAGACACATTCTGATCATGGCTCAGACCTGACCTGAGACACCCAAACAGAAGATGCCATAGCAAAGTCCTGTCCAGTAGGCTATATGGGATTTCCTTTCATCAAAATCCAACACATGGAAATGTGTGCAGTGTGTGTGTGTGTGTGTGTGTGTCCAGTGTGTGTCCAGTGTGTGTGAGTGTGTGTGTCCAGTGTGTGTGTTTGTGTCCAGTGTGTGTGTGTGTGTGTGTGTGTGTGTCCAGTGTGTGTGTCCTGTGTGTGTGTGTGTCAGGTGTGTGTGTCCAGTGTGTATGTGTGTGTGTCGTGTGTGTGTGTGTCCAGTGTGTATGTGTGTGGGTCCAGTGTGAGTGTGTGTGTGTGTCCAGTGTGTGTGTGTGTCCAGCGTATGTGTGTGTGTCCAGTGTGTGCGTCCAGTGTGTGTATGTGTTTGTGTATGTCAAGTGTGTGTGAGTGTGTGTGTCCAGTGTGTGTGTGTGTGTGTGTGTGTAAGTGTGTATGTGTGTGTGTCCAGTGTGTGTGTGTGTCCAGTGTGTGTGAGTGTGTGTGTCCAGTGTGTGTGTGTGTGTGAGTGTGTCCAGTGTGTGTGTGTGTGTCCAGTGTGTGAGTGTGTGTCCTGTGTGTGTGTCCTATGTGTGTGTGTGTCAGGTGTGTGTGTGTCCAGCGTATGTGTGTGTGTGTCCAGTGTGTGTGAGTGTGTGTGTCCAGTGTGAGTGTGTCCAGTGTGTGTGTGTGTGTCCAGTGTGTGTGAGTTTGTGTGTGTGTAAGTGTGTATGTGTGTGTGTCCAGTGTGTGTGAGTGTGTGTGTCCAGTGTGTGTGTGTGTGTGTGTGTGTGTGTGTGTCCATTGTGTTTGTGTGTGTCCTGTGTGTGTGTGTGTGTTCATTGTATGTGTGTGTGTCCAGTGTGTGTGTGTGTGTCCATGTGTATGTGTGTGGGTCCATGTGTGAGTGTGTGTGTGTGTGTGTCCAGCGTATGTGTGTGTGTCCAGTGTGTGTGTCCAGTGTTTGTGTGTGTCCAGTGTGTGTGTCCAGTGTGTGTGTGTGTGTGTGTGTCTAGTGTGTGTGTCCAGTGTGTGTGTGTGTGTGTCCTGTGTGTGTGTCAGGTGTGTGTGTGTTTGTCCAGTGTGTGTGAGTGTGTGTGTCCAGTGTGTGTGTGTGTCCTGTGTGTGTGTGTGTGTGTGTGTCAGGTGTGTGTGTGTGTGTCCAGTGTGTGTGAGTGTGTGTGTCCAGTGTGTGTGTGTGTGTGTGTGTGTCCTGTGTGTGTGTGTGTGTGTGTGTCAGGTGTGTGTGTGTGTCCAGTGTGTATGTGTGTGTCCTGTGTGTGTTTCCAGTGTGTATGTGTGTGTGTCCAGTGTGTATGAGTGTGTCCAGTGTGTATGAGTGTGTGTCCTGTGTGTGTGTGTGTGTGTTTGTCCAGTGTGTGTGTGTATGTGTGTGTGTGTGTGTGTGTATGTGTCCAGTGTGTGTGTCCAGTGTGTGTGTGTCCAGTGTGTGTGTGTTCAGTGTGTGTGTGTGTGTGTGTGTCCAGTGTGTGTGTGTGTCCATTGTGTGTGTGTGTGTCCAGTGTGTGGGTGTGTTTGTCCTGTGTGTGTCCAGTGTGTGTGTGTGTGATCAGTGTGTGTGTGTCCTGTCTGTGTGTGTGTGTGTGTGTGTGTATCCAGTGTGTGTTTGTCCGGTGTGTGTGTGTTCAGTGTGTGTGTGTGAGTGTGTACAGTGTGTGTGTATCAAGTGTGTTTGTGTTTCCAGTGTGTGTCATTGTGTGTCCAGTGTGTGTGTGTGTTCAGTATGTGTGTGTGTGTGTCCAGTGTGTGTGTGTGTGTGTGTGTGTGTGTGTGTGTGTGTGTCCAGTGTTTGTGTGTGTCCAGTGTGTGTGTGTGTCCAGTGTGTGTGTGTGTGAATCTAGTGTGTGTGTGTGTGTGTGTGTGTCCAGTGTTTGTGTGTCCAGTGTGTGTGTGTGTCCAGTGTGTATGTGTGTGTGTGTGTGTGTGTGTGTGTCCAGTGTGTGTGTGTGTCCAGTGTGTGTATGTGTCCAGTGTGTGTGTGTGTTTCCAGTGTGTGTGTGTGTGTGTGTGTCCAGTGTGTGTGTGTCCAGTGTGTTTGTGTGTCCAGTGTGTGTGTGTGTGTGGCCAGTGTTTGTGTGTGTCCAGTGTGTGTGTGTCCAGTGTGTGTGTGTGTGTCCAGTGTGTGTGTGTCCAGTGTGTGTGTCCAGTGTGTGTGTGTGTCCAGTGTATGTGTGTGTGTGGCCAGTGTGTGTGTGTGTGTCCAGTGTGTGTGTGTGTGTGTGTCAGTGTTACCATGGTTATTATTTACAGGGACTCATAAGGAGTCATAACAAATGAGTCAACAAAGGAGTCATAACAAACCCAAAACCCTGGATAGAGGGACTCAGTGAATGTGGAGCTGGAGGAGGGGACGTCTATGGTAGTGGACTTATTATTGTGACAGGCAGAGTAACTGTTGTCAGAGCAGAACAGACTCCAGGACTTGTCATTCCACCCAATCCCAAAGTCATCACCCCCTCCTCTCCTGCTGATTCCTTTATATGTCACTCCTATATCAGCCCTTCTCCCACTCCACTCTACCTCCCAGTAACAGCGCCCAGTCAGACCCTCTCTACACAGCACCTGTTCCCAGTCCTCTGTAACGATTCCGGCAGTCTGAGTCGGGTCCTGTCTGGTGACTAGTGTTTCTGTTCGTGATCTCCAGTTTCCCGAGGGTTCGGGAACGCTCCGGGGAGCGCTCTTGATTTCCGCACCTGCATCCCATCAGCAATCTGCACACCTGGTCCTGATCATCACCCTTCTTAGGCTCTGGCCTAACATCCAGTTCCTGCCGGATCGTTAGCCATGAACAGTATGTTTGTCAGCGTATCAGCCTCTAAGCTACTAGTGTTAGTTTTGTTGTTTTGCACCTTGTTGGCTTGCCGGTACTTACCTCCGTTTGTTTCTATCTGCAGTCTCTCACCCGGAACCTTCTCCCCACCTCTGCCTGATGGTCGGCGGCTGCCGAGCCATTACCGGACCAACCACTGCACCCTCAACAACCCATCCACGCCACCCGCTCTGTTCCCTGGATTATTCAGCCTCACTCGGGAATCTGTTAAATAAACACTCACCTTTGTCTCAACGTACCTTGTCCTGGTCTGCTTCTGGGTTCTGGCTTAGTAAACCGTGACAGAACGATCCGGCCAGTAATGAACCCAGCGGACCTGGACTCTGTTCGCCATGCCATTACCCAGCAGGAGAAGATGTTGGGCCATCATAGCACGGTACTACAGGAGATCGCGTTGTCAGTTCGGAACCTTTCTACCGGTCTGACGGAGGTCCAGAACCAACGCAAGTGTCCGGTGGAGGATCCACTACCGGTTTCACCCATCTCGCCTGCCGCTTCTGAAGTTGTGTCCCTCCGTGAGCCCAAGGTTCCGACGCCGGATAAATATGAGGGGGAGCTGGGAAGATGCCGTTCCTTCCTTATGCAGTGTGGATTAGTGTTCGATCTACAGCCCTACTCTTATGCCACAGACAAGGCTAGGATAGCCTTTGTGATTGAGTTGCTGCGTGGTCGAGCGCTGGAGTGGGCTTCAGCCGTTTGGGAACGACAGGATCCCTGCATGGCTTCATACCAGGGGTTCACGGCCGAGATGAGGAAGCTCTTCGACCATTCCGTCCGAGGGAGGGACGCAGCTAGGCGCCTGTTTTCACTTCACCAAGGAATTCGCAGCGTGGCCGACTTCGTGATCGAGTTCAAGACGTTGGCTGTGGAGAGTGGGTGGAACGAGGAGTCTCTGCAAGCAGCCTTTTACCAGGGTCTGTCGGAGCAGCTCAAGGATGAGTTGATCTCCTATCCGGAGCCTAGTGACCTGGATAGCTTGGTAGCCTTGTCTATTCGGGTGGATAATCGAGTCCGAGAGCGAAGGAGGGAGAAGCAATGGGGTCCGTCCAATCGATCAGCTTCTCAGTTCCCAGTCGGGTCGGGTGGTGGACCAGAACACGTCGATCATTCGCCACCACAAGGGATTAGTGGAGAGGACCTCTCTCCCGATTCTGAACCCATGCAAGTGGGGGCGGCACGGGTTAACCAAGGAGGAGCGTCAACATAGACGTAAGACCAACTGCTGCCTCTACTGTGGTCGCTCGGGACATTACATCTCCACTTGTTCCCGGCGGTCGTCAAACTGCCCGGCTCGCTAAAGTTGGGAGGACTTTTAGCGAGCCAGTTTCAACCTCTCAGTACCTCTGTCAGACCCCGTTTCCGGCTACCCTTGTGAACAGGAATCAAAGCTTAGCGATTAACGCTTTTATCGATTCAGGTGCCGATGGAAGCTTTCTTGATGCCGAGTTGGTGGAACAGCTGGGGCTTTCCAAGGAGCAATTGCCGGAAGCCATTGAAGCGACCACTCTGAACGGCAGTAGTCTGGCACGTATCACGATGAGGACTGAACCGGTTAAGATGCGGTTGTCGGGGAATCATTCTGAGATGATTTCATTCTTCATTCTGCCGTCTTCCCATGTTCCTCTGGTCCTTGGATACCCCTGGCTGAAGGAACACAATCCCACGTTCGATTGGGTGACGGGCAAGGTAACGAGTTGGAGCCTTGATTGTCATGCTAACTGTCTCAAGACTGCCTGCCCCCATTCGGTTCCCAGTCAGGTGATTGAGGCTAAACCCCCAGATTTGTCCCTGGTTCCCGAGACATATCACGATTTGGGGGAGGTTTTCAGTAAGCAGAAGGCTCTGTCACTCCCTCCCCACCGACCATATGATTGTGCCATCAACCTGTGCCCGGGAGCTGTCTACCCCAAGGGAAGGTTATACAGTATCTCCCGACCTGAACGTGAGGCGTTGGAGACCTACATCAAGGAGTCCCTAGCGGCTGGTCTCGTTCGTCCTCGTCATCACCCCTGGGGGGCAGGATTCTTCTTTGTGGGTAAGAAGGATGGCTCTCTTCGACCATGTATTGATTATCGGGGGTTGAATGACATCACGGTCAAGAACAAGTATCCCCTGCCATTGATGAGTTCTGCCTTCGACTCCTTACAGGGTGCTACGGTATTCACCAAGCTAGACCTACGCAATGCGTATCACATGGTCCGGATCAGAGAGGGGGACGAGTGGTTGACGGGTTTCAATACACCGATGGGTCACTTCGAGTATCAGGTGATGCCGTTTGGACTGACCAATGCTCCAGCGGTATTCCAGAGTATGGTGAACGACGTCCTGAGAGATATGATCGGTCTCTTTGTGTTTGTTTACCTGGATGACATTCTGATCTTCTCGAAGGAACCTTCCGACCACGTCCAGCATGTCCGGCAGGTTCTGCAGCGATTGTTGGAGAATCGCCTGTTCGTGAAGGCCGAGAAGTGCGAGTTTCACGCCCACACGACATCCTTTCTCGGGTACATCATCTCCAGGGGAGAGATTAGGATGGACCAGGAGAAGGTTAGAGCGGTTCTGGAATGGGCCCAGCCCGGATCGAGATTGCAGCTCCAGAGATTTTTGGGGTTTGCGAATTTCTACCGCAGATTCATCCGGGATTACAGCCGTGTGGCCGCTCCGTTAACTGCCTTGACTTCCAGTATCAGGACCTTCAAGTGGAATCCGGAGGCGGATCGAGCGTTTCTGGATTTGAAGAGGCGATTCACCAACGCACCGATTCTCTCTCAACCGGACACGGCCCGTCAGTTCGTCGTTGAAGTGGACGCGTCTGATGTGGGAGTTGGCGCCATCCTGTCGCAGCGATGCTCCACGGACAGTAAACTCCATCCCTGCGCCTACTACCTCGTCGCCTTTCGCCTGCGGAGAGGAATTACGATGTGGGTAACCGGGAGCTTCTCGCGGTGAAACTTGCCTTGGAGGAGTGGCGCCACTGGTTGGAGGGGGCGGAGCAACCGTTTACTGTCTGGACTGACCACAAGAATCTTGCTTACGTGCAATCGGCTAAACGTCTCAACTCCCCGGCCAGGCCAGGTGGGCGTTGTTTTTCGGACGATTCAAGTTTTCCCTGACGCTCCGACCTGGATCTAAGAACGGCAAGGCGGACGCCTTGTCCCGGATGTTCTCCAAGACGGAGGAGAGTGGGTCCAAGACCGAGACAATTCTCCCCCGGAACTGCGTCGTGGGAGCAGTTATGTGGAAGATTGAGGAGGAGGTGCTGGCGGCCCTTCGGACTCAGCCCGGTCCCGGTAACGGTCCACCCGGTCGGTTGTTTGTGCCTGAGTCGGTTCGTCCTGCTGTCCTCAAATGGTCCCACGCCAGCAAGATGGCTTGTCACCCTGGCGTGGCTCGGACAATGGCGTTTCTTCGCAGACGCTTTTTGGTGGCCTGCCATGGCCGAGGATACTCGGGGTTTTGTTGCTGCCTGTCCAGTGTGTGCGCAGAATAAGAGTACCAATCGGCCCAGCTCTGGACTACTTCACCCCCTTCCTATTCCCCGCGACCATGGTCGCATCTGGCCCTGGACTTCGTCACTGGGTTGCCCGCTTCTGAGGGGAACACGGTCGTTCTGACTATCGTGGACAGATTCAGCAAGTTCGCCCACTTTGTGCCAATTGCCAAGCTTCCCTCTGCCTCGGAGACGTCCGAGATCCTGGTTAGGGAGGTTTTCAGGGTCCACGGGTTGCCCAGTGATATCGTTTCCGACCGTGGCCCTCAGTTTACCTCTGCGGTCTGGAGGTCCTTCTGTTTGGCCATTGGAGCTACAGTCAGTCTCACATCTGGTTTTCACCCCCCAATCCAATGGTCAGGCGGAGAGAGCCAACCAGAAGATGGAATCCACGCTACGCTGTCTGGTCTCTTCCAACCCCACCTCCTGGGTCTCTCAGTTGCCTTGGGTTGAGTATGCCCACAATACTCTCCCACATCTGCCACTGGGATGTCTCCCTTCCAGTGCCTGTATGGCTACCAACCTCCCCTGTTCCCTTCTCAGGAGAAGGAGCTCTCAGTGCCTTCTGTTCAGGCCCATATTCGTCGTTGCCACCGGACCTGGCATCGGGCCAGAAAGGCACTCCTTAGAGTTTCGGACCGGTATCAGTTCCAGGCGAATCGCTGCCGGATCCCCGCTCCCACCTATACCATCGGAGATAGGGTTTGGTTGGCCACACGGGATCTTCCGTTACGGACTGAGTCTAGGAAGTTGTTACCGAAGTTCATTGGTCCGTTTGTGGTGGAGAAGGTGATCAATCCAGTGGCAGTTCGACTCAAACTACCGAGGACGCTCAGAGTCCATCCCACCTTTCATGTCTCCTGCCTCAAGCCTGTCTTCCTCAGTCCTCTGTTGCCTCCTCCGCCTCCTCCTCCTCCTCCTCGGATGATCGGAGGTGGTCCTGCCTACACGGTGCGTCGCATCATGGATTCCAGACGGCGGGGCCGGGGTTTCCAGTATCTCGTGGACTGGGAGGGGTATGGCCCTGAAGAGAGGAGTTGGATTCCGCGGCGACAGGTCCTAGATGCTGACCTCATCAGTGACTTCTACCGCCTCCATCCTGGCGCTCCGGGAGTCCGCCCGGTGGCGTTTGGTCGGAGGGGGGTACTGTAACGATTCCGGCAGTCTGAGTCGGGTCCTGTCTGGTGACTAGTGTTTCTGTTCGTGATCTCCAGTTTCCCGAGGGTTCGGGAACGCTCCGGGGAGCGCTCTTGATTTCCGCACCTGCATCCCATCAGCAATCTGCACACCTGGTCCTGATCATCACCCTTCTTAGGCTCTGGCCTAACATCCAGTTCCTGCCGGATCGTTAGCCATGAACAGTATGTTTGTCAGCGTATCAGCCTCTAAGCTACTAGTGTTAGTTTTGTTGTTTTGCACCTTGTTGGCTTGCCGTGTACTTACCTCCGTTTGTTTCTATCTGCAGTCTCTCACCCGGAACCTTCTCCCCACCTCTGCCTGATGGTCGGCGGCCGCCGAGCCATTACCGGACCAACCACTGCACCCTCAACAACCCATCCACGCCACCCGCTCTGTTCCCTGGATTATTCAGCCTCACTCGGGAATCTGTTAAATAAACACTCACCTTTGTCTCAACGTACCTTGTCCTGGTCTGCTTCTGGGTTCTGGCTTAGTAAACCGTGACATCCTCAAATCTCTCTGGGTGATCAGGATACGGCTGCTTCTCTCTCCTCCATGTCACCTTTCTGTTCTCCTCAGATCAGTTCTGATCATATGTTATACTGTATGGTAAAATAAAACACACTTATTCCCATTAATTACACACACACACACATTGAACACACACACATCCTGAACACACACACACACACACACAGACACTGAACACACACAGACACAAACACACACATCCTGAACACACACACACACACACACAATGGACACACATACACTTTCTGAACACACACACACACACATTTCTAACTTAAGACGAACATGCCACACACACACACAGACACACACATTGTCAAAGCAACTCTTTGTAAACTTTGGTGTCCCTGATTTGTGCTTCTGTAGAACTACAGCTGATATTTAATATGACCAAGTAAGTAATGATGGTGGTCTTTGACTTTGACTTCACTTGAATTAAGACTTATTCTTAGTCATATTCTTCACAGCAGTCAACACTCACATTTTCTAAGTCCAGGTTTCATTCTGTTCTCTCCACCATGTTCCACACTGTAGCGGTAAGCAGAAGAACAGACAGTCATTGAGGGAAACAACTGAACTCACACACACACACACACACACACTGGACACACACACTGGACACACACACACACACACAGTCAGCATATAACTTTGTCCAAGCGGTGGTAAGAATGCTTGTCTGTGTGTGTGTCCAGTGTGTGTGTGTGTGTCCAGTGTGTGTGTGTGCGTGTGTCTAGTCTGTGTGTAACTTGTGTGTGTGTGTGTTTGTCGAGTGTCCAGTGTGTGTGTGTGTCTGTGTGTGTGTCCAGTGTGTGTGTGTGTGTCCAGTGTGTGTGTGTGTGTCCAGTATGTGTGTGTGTGTCCAGTGTGTGTGTGTGTGTGTGTGTGTGTGTCTGTGTGTTCAGTGCCTGTGTGTGTGTCCTGTGTGTGTGTGTCCTGTGTGTCCACTGTGTGTGTCCAGTTTTTGTGTGTGTGTCCAGTTTGTTTGTGTGTCCAGTGTGTGTGTGTATGTCCAGTGTGTGTGTGTGTGTCTTGTGTGTGTGTGTGTGTGTGTCTTGTGTGTGTGTGTGTGTGTTTCTGTGTGTGTGTGTGTGTGTGTCCAGTGTGTGTGTGACCTGTGTGTGTGTGTGTCCTGTGTGTGTCCAGTGTGTGTCCAGGTGTGTGTGTGTGTGTGTGTGTGTGTCTCTGGTGTGTGTGTATGTGTGTGTGTGTGTGTGTGTGTGCAGTGTGTGTGTGCAGTGTGTGTGTCCAGTGTGTGTGTCTAGTGTGTGAGTGTGTCCTGTGTGTGTGTCCAGTTTTTTTGTGTGTGTGTCCAGTGTGTGTGTGTGTCCAGTGTGTGTGTGTGTCCAGTGTGTGTGTGTGTGTGTTTGTGTTTCCACAAACTGAACACACACTCACCCTGGACACACACGCACTTGACACACACACTACACACACACACACACACACACACACACACACACACACACACACACACACCGGACAAACACACATATACACACACACTGGACACACACACACATACACACTGGACACACACACACACACACACACACATACTGGACACACACACTGGACACACACACACACACACACACACTGGACACACACACACACAGGACACAAACACGACACACACACTGGACACACACACTGCACACACACACACACACACACTGGACACACACACTGGACACACACACACATACACACAGGATACACACACACACACACCGGACACACACACATACACACACTGGACACACACACACACACACACACTGGACACACACACACACACACACACACACACACACACACACACACAAACCACTGGATCCACAGCAACTCAAAAGCTTTTTCTGGGAGTGTGAGTGAGGAAGGATCTTTGGGTTCTCTGCCTCTCCTAGCAGCCTGTCATTCATCACTCAAGCTGTTTGCTAACTCTGCTTCATGCGTTGCCAAAATAAGTAGCTCTGTTTGTGCTCAGACAATCCTACATTTCACACATACACACACGCACACCATTCACCTGCACTGCACAGGCCCCAGAAGCACTGAGCATACTGGGCCTCAATTGGCTCTCAGTCACTGCAGCAAATAGCTATCGCCATAATGAAAGGTTTTTAATACGAGTAGCTGTTTTCCCCTGATGTGTCTTTGTCAAACAGTGGAAGTTTATTTAGTGGTGAAAGTCATTCTCAATCATTTTAACGTTCAACTGTCTCGGTAATTAGCAGGTTCAATGCAGCGAAGGGGTATTTTGGAATGACACCTCCATTATATGGTGTGCAAGGACTGAACACTCGTTGGTGCAACACAGAATGTACCGAGATAGAAGGAGAGATTGTGGGTGTCTTTATGCCAACAAAGTGTGATTCCAGAGTTTCTACAGTGTTAAGTAGCCTTAGTTATGTTATTTTAAGGACCTATCTTGTGCCTCCTCGCCACAGCGCTACCGTGTCCTCAAGCAACTCAGCGAGAAGAAGCTGAAGGGTTTTTAAAGTGGACAACTTAAACGAAAACCATTCTCTTTTTTTCATGAGTGTTCCAGAAGACAGACCTTCATTGCCAGGACAAATAGTGATGTTGTTTCCAAACCAAACTTCAAGGTCTTTAAGTGAGTGTGTGTGTGTGTGTGTGGGGGGTCGGTCACATATTAACAGAGCTCTCTGCCTAGGCTTCCTCACGGCACCATGACAACCAATACTTACAAAGTAATCCTTATTTTGAATTTTTTTGAAATAGACCAAATTTCTTTTGGGCTGAGAATATAAGACTTATAACTCTGAGAGAGCATCCAAGGGCTAGAATGATGTATATAGAATGTATGACAAACAATAATTTTTAAATATAATTCTAAAATCTTCAGAATTCTGAGATTTTTGTCCATAATACAGAATTCAAGCCAACATTCCAATCTCATTATGACTCAACAATTAAGCTAGGCTACAACCATAGAATTTGGAATTAGAACTTGGCTACAACAAGTTCCAAACCAAAGAAAACAACCAGCATATCCATTCACCACACCATAACTACTCAAGTGTATATTTTTTTAAATCTTCATAAGTGGACAGACATCGCGGAGGAGAGGTGAGTTAGAACATAATAATGTGTAAAAGTGTTTGACTTCTAAGGAAATCAGTGAAGGTAGGCCTACTTATTACCATTTAATAAATTATACCAGTTAGCCTGAAGGTAACTGAAGTTGGAAAACTGGCATGGCCAGACAGTTTTAAGAAAATGACATGGAAAAGATTCACACAAAATAAAAAAATAAGGAATACATGTTTCTCCATACATATTGATGCAGAGAGAAGTCATTGAGATGGAGAAAGAGATGACTGAAAGTGAGGAGATGGAGAAAGGCAACATGAGGGGGGAACGAGAGATAGAAAGACAAAGAGAAATGGAGGGGCTGCTGAGAATGAGAAAGGAGATTGAGACTTGTAACAAGGTAGACCACTACCGGTGGAAGCTGCAGAGAGAGGTGTTGGAGGAAGTCAACAAGGTGAGGGTGGAACCAGAGCAAGAAACAGAAAGGCTAATTGAAGAGTTGCTGAGACAGATAAGGGAGACTGAGGCTTCTATTGAGGTAAACTGCTACCAATGGAAGCTGGAGAGAGAGTTGTTTGAGAAACAGAGAGAAAGTGCAGTGTCAGACAGAAAAAATATGGAGCTCAAGATGGCAAAGCTGAAGGTGCAGAACATACTGCACTTGGCCAAGATAGGGAAGTTGACCGTGGAGAACACGAGGCTGTCAGCTGAGAATGAAAGGCAGCGAGAGGTGATGGACAAACAGAGAGAAAGCGCAGCGACCGACAAACAAAAAATGGTGGACAAGATATCAAAGGTGAAGATGTCCTTGGCCAAGTTATGGAAGGTGACAGTGGAGAACAAGAAGAGACTGTTAGCTGAGAATGAAAGGGTGGGGAAGGAGAGGGTGAGAGAGAGGAATGGATGGAACCTCATAAGAAATGGTTTGGAGACAGCTTTGGCCAAAGCAGACCAGGAGAGGAATCAGACCCTAGTAGCCTGGAAGGAGGACAGGGGGAGATGGGCCAAGGCCAAGGCTGGCCTACGAAGCCTCTTGGATCAACGGGGGGAAAGATGGATGAAGGAGAAGGAGGAGATTAAGAGGAGGAGCACGCAGGCAGCAGAGGAGTGGATAATTGAGCTGAGAGAGAAGGAGAGAGCGATAGAGGCTCTGGAAAGAGAAAAGATGAGGATTCTGTGCCTGAATGGACAAGAGAAGAAGGGATGGGAGATGGAAAAGAGAGAGATGGAGAAGGAGAACTGGAAGATTACAGAGGAGCGGGAGAGAAAGAGTAGTGAAATTGAGAAAATGCAAAGGGACAAAGAGAGATGGGCAATAGAGAAGAGGGATGTGGTGGAGAGGATGAAGGAGGCGTACATAAAGCTGTACCAGATGCAGACTGTCCTGAGGATCAGAGAGCAAGAGCAGGCACAGGTACAGTACTCCATTTAACCAGTCACAGTTCAGGGAGGTCATAAGTCACCTCCTAATGGTTATACTATCAGATTCAACAGATTAAGTTGACTGCATGCTAGAGAAGGAGTAATAATCATATTTCAGATCACTGACCAACATGTATGGACTTTCTCTTTCAGATGGAAACTAAACGCGCCCAGAGAGTCAGGGCAAAGCAGGAGAAAAAGGAGAGGAAAGAAAGAGACTTGTTGGAGAAGAACAAAGTAAAATAACTGCTCAGAGCTAGAAAAGCAGAGAGTAAGGAAGAAGTGAGGAAGAATAAGGAGAGGGTGAAAGCCCACCTGGACGAGGTGGCAAGGAACTATAACGAAAAGAAACAGAGGGAGAAAGAAAGAGAAAAGCTGTTGAAAAAGGCATATGGTAAAGACAATCACATGGTGTACATCCCAGACCTCATACTGAAGAAGATGTAAGAACACAACGCATATGGAAGAGTAAATATTATCAGCTAGCATTGGTCAAAAGTTCATTTCTATCTTCTTTCATTTAGTGGAATACTTCATCAATAAAATAATATGAGCATTTATTTGTCAGCATTCATTCCCATATGGAAGAAAGAACACACAAAATATGAGAAAAGTATAAGATGTGGAGAGGGCACGACAAAGCCTATTCGAGAGCATCCTGACTGAGATGAGAAATTCAATGAAATAATAGAATTATGAAATTGTTGTGTTGAATCAATGAATCAATGAATCAAATTGTGTTTACATATGTTTAAGACTCACACTTACCTCAGCCTGTTTCTTCCACTTCATGATCTGGGTATCATTGCCGACCCTCAACCTGTTAACATGTCCTCTAGTGGCATCAGAACATAGGCAGGTGGCCATGGAGTTCAGAGTGAAGAATATCTTCTCACAGCATCCTCCCCTCCACAGCTCCATCTCCAGGCATGTTGGTACAAACGTCATTATATTTTGCCTGCTGGTGAACAAGGCCATTGACAGCACCATCCATGTCCCTCTGTCAAGGAGGTCCTGCTTCTTACGTTGAAAGTCGTCTCTGAAAAGAGGAGACATTAGAAGGTTTCTTCTCTTAGTTTTGTCTTTTGTCTCGGACAAGGCTTACATGTCAGAGTTGTACTTACTTTACTAATTGACTTGTAGAAACGGTACAACTATATACAACATGTCAATTGTGAAATGATTGATATTGGACATCTAGTGTGAACATGATATTGGGTTAATCCTCACCTTGTGGTGATTTCTCTACCTTTGATGACGTCTACTTTGAGGTTTCTGGCCTGGGGAAGGGTTGCCCTCTAACAGGTGGTCATCAAAGGTGCCTTCCCCTCTGCCCACGCCAGAGTCTCACTCCAGGAAAAGGTCTGAAAGACCTCTGTCTCCACAGGTTGGGACAAGGGACCATCTTTTTCCTGCACTAACTCCTTTTCTCTGAAAGTACATAGAAATCACACAAACCTATGATCCTACATTGTAGATATATGGTATGGCATATAAACTGAATTATAATCTCAAGTCTAAAAAACAATCACTCTTATCACATACTTCTACTACCTTCCCTCTTGATGATGTCCTCTTTGTACTTCTTCACGTGTGACCTCAACGTGGTCCTCTGTAGCTTAACTGGTAGAGCACGGCGCTTGTAACGCCAAGGTAGTGGGTTCGATCCCCGGGACCACCCATACACAAAAATGTTTGCACGCATGACTGTAAATCGCTTTGGATAAAAGTGTCTGCTAAATGGCTTATTATTATTATAAACAAAGCATGGAGGTATTGATGGCAATCCAGGTAATATCTGGCCCTGGCAAGGGGACCAGACCCATAGACTGGAGGTGTCCTCTTCACCTCGGGGACAGGGGACTTTGTTGGTCTTCCAGACAATCTCACCTTCTTCTCCTTAGCTGGTGTAACAGCCAATCTCACCTTCTTCACCTTAGCTGGTGTAACAGCCAATCTCACCTTCTTCACCTTAGCTGGTGTAACAGACAATCTCACCTTCTTCACCTTAGCTGGTGTAACAGACAATCTCACATTCTTCTCCTTAGCTGGTGTAGCAGACAATCTCACCTTCTTCTCCTTAGCTGGTGTAACAGCCAATCTCACCTTCTTCACCTTAGCTGGTGTAACAGACAATCTCACCTTCTTCACCTTAGCTGGTGTAACAGCCAATCTCACCTTCTTCACCTTAGCTGGTGTAACAGCCAATCTCACCTTCTTCACCTTAGCTGGTGTAACAGACAATCTCACCTTCTTCGCCTTAGCTGGTGTAACAGCCAATCTCACCTTCTCCTCCTTAGCTGGTGTAACAGCCAATCTCACCTTCTTCACCTTAGCTGGTCTTCCAGCCAATCTCACCTTCTTCACCTTATCTGGTGTAACAGCCAAATCTACCTTCTTCACCTTAGCTGGTGTAACAGACAATCTCACCTTCTTCACCTTAGCTGGTGTAACAGCCAATCTCAGCTTCTTCACCTTAGCTGGTGTAACAGCCAATCTCACATTCTTCACCTTAGCTGGTGTAACAGCCAATCTCACCTGTTCACCTTAGCTGGTGTAACAGACAATCTCACCTTCTTCTCCTTAGCTGGTGTAACAGACAATCTCACCTTCTTCTCCTTAGCTGGTGTAACAGCCAATCTCACCTTCTTCACCTTAGCTGGTGTAACAGACAATCTCACCTTCTTCACCTTAGCTGGTGTAACAGCCAATCTCACCTTCTTCACCTTAGCTGGTGTAACAGCCAATCTCACCTTCTTCACCTTAGCTGGTGTAACAGACAATCTCACCTTCTTCACCTTAGCTGGTGTAACAGACTATCTCACCTTCTCCTCCTTAGCTGGTGTTCCAGCCAATCTCACCTTCTTCACCTTAGCTGGTCTTCCAGCCAATCTCACCTTCTTCACCTTAGCTGGTGTTCCAGACAATCTCACCTTCTTCACCGTAGCTGGTGTAACAGCCAATCTCAGCTTCTTCACCTTAGCTGGTGTAACAGCCAATCTCACCTTCTTCACCTTAGCTGGTGTAACAGACAATCTCACCTTCTTCTCCTTAGCTGGTGTAACAGCCAATCTCACCTTCTTCACCTTAGCTGGTGTAACAGCCAATCTCACCTTCTTCTCCTTAGCTGGTGTAACAGCCAATCTCACCTTCTTCACCTTAGCTGGTGTAACAGCCAATCTCACCTTCTTCTCCTTAGCTGGTGTAACAGCCAATCTCACCTTCTTCACCTTAGCTGGTGTAACAGCCAATATCACCTTCTTCTCCTTAGCTGGTGTAACAGCCAATCTCACCTTCTTCACCTTAGCTGGTGTAACACCCAATCTCACCTTCTTCTCCTTAGCTGGTGTAACAGCCAATCTCACCTTCTTCTCCTTAGCTGGTGTAACAGCCAATCTCACCTTCTTCTCCTTAGCTGGTGTAACAGCCAATCTCACCTTCTTCTCCTTAGCTGGTGTAACAGCCAATCTCACCTTCTTCTCCTTAGCTGGTGTAACAGCCAATCTCACCTTCTTCTCCTTAGCTGGTGTAACAGCCAATCTCACCTTCTTCTCCTTAGCTGGTGTAACAGCCAATGTCCTCTTCTTACCCTTCTTCTGGGTCTTGGTTCTTAGTGTGGCCAAGCACGGCCGGCACAGAAATGAGGTTTTAGATGGAGACACAGGATCCAGTGGTCTGGCAGTAGGAGGACTGGTCAGGGACAAAACACTTGTCCTATTGTACCCTCCTCTGCCTTTAACTCATTCTAAACTACAACCTACATATTGATTCTCAGACATATTGTCCTCACAACTGTCTGTCTCTCCCTATCTCTCAATACTGTATGTATGTATGTGTGTGTGTGTGTGTGTGTGTGTCTGTCTGTGTGTGTGTGTGTGTGTGTGTGTGTCTATATAGTAAATGCTATATATCTATTATATGGTTATATATTGATAATTATATATTATATTTATATAAATGGCGGTAGTGTGTATATATATATATATAAATATAATGTGTAAAACTAGCAGTGTGAATGTTAAAACAATAAATGTTATAGAATAAGAGTTTACTGAAAATAATAAGTAATTTAGTGAATAATGGAACAAATGTAGTGAATGTGTCTGTTTGTAAATGAAACCTAGGCTATACAATTATTGTAATATGTAAAATAAACATATCTTTCTATGATTTATCTTTCCTGGTTGTTATTTCTCAGTGTCTCTGGACAGAAAATGTGCCAAGTCAATAAAGTTATGCGCCCAATTTTGTGTTTACTGACGCCTGTAATGATCTGCAAAATGTTGATTGGTTGACAGCCCATCTGTAGATTGTGTGATTTGATTGGACAACGAGTATTTGGAGCCCTTGGTCTAAGTCATTGGATATTCAAATGACACAGTTGCAAAAAAAGGAGCAAAAAGTCGGTGGTTGAATTTCATTAACGTTTAATGAAAAAGTATGGATTTCAGCAAAAAAAGAAAGACACGCAACTACAGAGGACAAACATTGTATGATTCATTATTTTTAGAAGTATTGACCTTGGGAGAATACATAGCCTTTTTCGTGTTTTTCAAAATTGTTATTACACGACAAGTTCAAGCCAATTTTGTCTGCATTTTCAAATGATATATACTTATGTCTTATGCCTTAATTGTAGTAGCGTAACTGTGTTGTGAGATCTTAACTAGAACAATAAGAAACTATTACTGGATATAGTCAATAGGATAGTTGTTGTCATGGTAGACTTTTAAAACTAATTATGTGGCTGGCCACCCCTTTACAACTCGGAAGGCATGGTTTTGCAGATAAATGAGTAAACGTGAACTACACTCTTAAAAGAAAAGCTTCCTGTAGGATCCTTTAGGATAATATAAGGTAAAAAATATACCTTAAGATTAATTTCCAAGCCTATACTCTGCCATCAGCTCGTTGTTGAACCGTTGTAGATTTAAGGGGTGCTTTGAAGAAGCCTTTTCAAAAGAGGGGTTCGTTTTGGAACCAGCAGCGCCCTCGTGAGTAAAGGGCGCGCGAGCGTAGAATTCAAATTGAGACCGTTGGTCAAAAGACAACTGGAAGCGGGAAGCGCGCGGATGGTTGGAGAGACGCGACCAATAAGAGATGACTTGCATCGGATTGACGTGAAAGGTGAGTGATACCTTAGCTATTCGCTAGCTAAGATAATAATTCATCAAACTACTATCAAATTACTAAAAAACAATACATGATGTAATGTACTCTTGGTTTTTCATCAGCTAGCCAAGCTACATAGCCTGTAATGTTAGCTGATAATTGTTGTATAAATGTTGGTACGTTTTAGCTAACGTTAGCTACAGTAGCTAGCTAGTGTTGGTGAACACATAATTAGGAGAGGAAGTACAAACCATCGACGCTAGACAGAGAGGAATTTAGGACGTGACTAGTTAAAGTTACTGTAACGTTAGCTAACTTTAGCTAGCTAGACTCAATATTGAGAAATTGTAGTCATTTAAACCCATGATATACTTTCTCACCATCTCCTTCCATCCTCCTCCCTTTAGTACCTGGCTTATCCTGCCCCTGTCCAGTTAAATGGTGGAGAGTTTGGGAGCTGTGAGCTCTGATAGAGAAATGTATCAACCACCACGAACAGGTAACACACACACACACACACACACACACACACACACACACACACACACACACACACACAGATGACCCAATGTAGATTATGTTCGACTTGACAAAAAGAAGAATACATAAAGCAGATCAGATTAGTTAGATGCATTTGATATTGAATACTCATGTTGTTTATGTTGTGTTTGTGTCTAATTGATGTCTTTCAGGTTGGTGTATTGGGGCGGATTGTTCTGTCCTCTGTATTTCAGACCAAAGAAAGACAACGTTTAAAGCTCACTATGTATCTACTAACAGGTTAGCCTCTATAAAGTATTTGGATGTATTTGAAGTGTGATTATAGTGTGTTCTGTGTTACTACTTTGTCAATCCAATACTAACTGAATAGTGAATGAATGTATTTACAATGAATCAATCAATACAGTTTGATTATTGTGTGTTTTATGTCATTCCTTCATCTTTTCCAACACTAACTGAATGGTGAATGAATGTATTTGCAGTCAATCAATCAATCAATACAGTGTTTGAACAAAATTCAACTCCAGTTGAAGAACTGGGACAAGCTACAAATCTCATTGTGGGGTAGGCCACATGTTATGAAGATGGTTAAAGCTCCTAAACTGAATTACATCATCAGCATGTTTCCACTGTCCATACCTGCCTACACCTTTAACACCATAGACAAATGATTCATTTGGACTATTAAAAGGGCCAGGATGAACCAAGCTAGATTACAGGTAATGACTTAGAAGGGAGGATTAAAGCTCCCTAACATGTAATTATAGCAAGAAGCCTTTATAACTGCCCAAATAGACTCTCTTTATTGAGAACTCTAATAGGCCAATTTGGGTTGACATGGAAGAAGAACTTAATGCCCCATTTGGAGCATCATATTATCTGAGTCAACACTTAAATGTGGGACTGCAGAATCCCATATTATAAGAGACAGACATCTTCACCTTTCCTGACAAGCTCTGCTTCTTTATGGAACAACCATAAATACAAATTAGGAGGAAAGGTGGTTGTCTGGAAAGACACATTTTTTTTCTCACTTTTGCTTCATGTGTCAACTTTAATTTGAGTGTGGCTGTGGAAGACTGGTCCCGTGATGATGTCTGCAAGTGGCTGAGTACCAATGATCTCCATGATTCCATCCCATCATTCCAAGGTTCACAATCTTTCTGAAGAATGCCAACTCTCTTCAATTGTCCACTTTGCAACGAGCATACTGTCTTTGTGTCCAGACGACTCACACATATTGGCCTCTATCACCAGCATGAACCACGTTGTCTAATTATCTGTGGACTTAATGCGTGTGGGAAAAAAATAGATG
This sequence comes from Coregonus clupeaformis, assembly GCF_020615455.1. NCBI lineage: Eukaryota > Metazoa > Chordata > Actinopteri > Salmoniformes > Salmonidae > Coregonus > Coregonus clupeaformis. The sequence goes on from NW_025534063.1 coordinate 136,647, forward strand.
TTTCAGCGCCTATCGGTCACACATCTACCAAAACCACAGAGCTTTTAAGCCCCAACTTAGATGAGAATTGCCCTCATGATGAATTTGAGACGGGGACTGATCCCATTGAGTGATGTCATCTTCCAGCCAGAGGCTGACTATGTGCAAGCCACAGAGATCAACACTGAGCAGATAATTGAAGGTCTCAAAAACAATATGTCTTTTTATTTAGAACATCAGGAAAGAACACTGCATCCCAGCTACGGTACAGAATAGCATTGTTGAGGACCTCAGAACCATTTTGGATGCATTTATGACACACTACAGTGATCCTCTCAGGTTTCATCTTACAAATAAGCAAATACATGTGGATGAAGATGGGACTTGCTTAACATCTCTGCAGTATTTGAGGAATGCATTAGATGCATAATTTCTGAGTGGATGCTGGAGCATTACTGTGTGAAAGAATTGGGCATGGTCCGGCCAATTGAAGTATCACTGAGCAACACATTTTTTTATAAAACAAGGTGATTTCAATCCAGCTACATGGTCCCCAGGGTATATGAATATAAAGAGACATGAGACAAAACAATCATAATGAATAAGATTACATGGACAGGGGGACCTGATCCTAGGTCAGCAATCCTCCTCTGAGACACTTCCCAGGAGTCACCAGGACCAAGAAACATAACACTTACTGTTGTAAAGTCTAGTTACAGCAGGTGTTACTGCCATCTAGTGGAAGATACCAATAAAACACTTTATTATCAGGGTGGGGAGACGGTTGAGCTGAAACAGAAAGTAAATGTGTTCTTTTGTACAGGATCCATTTTGAGACGACAGAGCAGAAAACAAGATATGGAGAGAACTAAAAAATAAAGTGAGTATTTCTAAGTATTTCTGAATAATAATCTAAGCCTATAACTTCAGTTTATTGTTGTTGTAGCCTTGTGTTATTATGTAATTATTAATGGCCGTGTTTAGTTAATTCAATTGGAAGTTATCAAGTGTCACCATGGTCACAGTTCTATTGCAATTGCTGATCAGATGTTAGAATGCATTAGATTGAAGGTAACAGTCAGCCAGATTAGGCTACAGGTAAAGAAATAACCTGGCTGTTGTTGACAAGCACAGGCCTATTCAGTTCATATCCATATTATTAATATTTGATTCATTGATTGAAATTACGACCCCATTCTCAGTAGCCTATTCCAGCAGGCTACTGGGCAAAAGAAGCACTTCCTACCTCAACATCGTCTTGCTATTCATGTTAAATAAATTAATCTGTCAATATGAACTAAGCAAGCTGCTAAATCATTCAGCTTACATCTTGCCTACATGTTGCCCAGACTACTGGAGGCTATCTGAAATAAGATGTAGGCCTATCAGGGGCTATGTTTTGGCCTAGTTTTCAGGCCTTGTGGGTGGATTTTGAGTAGTCATTGGGCTAGAAAAAGTCATTGCATTAAATCATCTGACTGTTTGGATGTGTCTGTTAGTAAATGTTTTATTTCTAAGAGATAATGAATAAAATAGAACAATTGACCTTCAATAATTAGTTGTCACTGTGTTACCCACAACCAACATGCTGCATCTCTGTTTAGGGGTCAGTGGTCTAAAATGAGTCTCTCTGGGGAGAGAGAGGAGGGGGGCCCTGCCTCTAAAAGGAGTCTCTCTGGGGAGAGAGAGGAGGGGGGCCCTGCCTCTAAAATGAGTCTCTTGGGGAGAGAGAGGAGGGGGCCCTGCCTCTAAAAGGAGGCTCTATGGGGGAGAGAGAGGAGGGGGGCTCTGCCTCTAAAATGAGTCTCTCTGGGGAGAGAGAGGAGGGGGTCCCTGCCTCTAAAATGAGTCTCTCTGGGGAGAGAGAGGAGGGGGGCCCTGCCTCTACAATGAGTCTCTTTGGGTGAGTTGACAATATTGTTTAAGAATTTATATTCCAAAACGCTATATGCAAAAAAAAAAATACATTTGTGTTTTTTCATCAGAAATGATTGCTTCAATATAATATTTTAGATGTGCATGAAAATGAGTTTTTTTCCAAAACGCTTTATATCCAATTATATCCAATGTTTAGCTGGAATGTAATGTTCGTATCCTGTATGTTTGACTGTGATATGTGGTTGTCTCACCTAGATATTTTAAGATGAATGCACTTACAGATGCAATATCTTAATTTGACCCAGTTTCTCACAGCAGGAACATAATCCTGCAGCAACAGCAAATTTGCATTTTTATGTGGATTATAATTAAGGGGCATTTTTTGTAAGGGCTAATCCATTTTTCATTAGGGCAAATCAAGTCCGAAACTTTAAGTGGAATTTACCCACTTTAGAAGCCTTTATAAAGCCTTGTAGAGGTTTAATAATTTATTTAAACAATAAAAGCTAATTTACCAACATTTCTGAAAATGGATATATAGCGTTTTGGAATGAAACTCTCTTTTGTTTCCCCATCTGATTTCAGAGTAGATGAGAGATGTAATGTTTTTCTCTGTTGTGTTGAAGCCCAATCAAGCAGGAGAGACCAGCCTCCCCTGTACCCAGCTGTGTGTCCATGAAGAGTGACTGGTCTATGATGGAACCTCTAAACTTTAGAGAGGGAGACTTTTCTACTGAACAAAGGTAAGAAGAACTCATGGGTCATGGTCAGTGAGTTAAACAACACTGTCTCTAGTCATTTCTCCTCTCCCATTTTCCCATTTATTTTTGTTGTTTTCATAATCCATAGGCTAATTCTTTTTTCCATTTTCATAGTCCTGAATCAATATTAAACTAACACAACATTCCCTCCCTGTGTGTGTGTGTGTGTGTGTGTGTGTGTGTGTGTGTGTGTGTGTGTGTATGTGTGTGCACTCCCTGAATGAGGAAATGTAATCTCATGTTTTGTCCACAGAAACCAACAGGAGAGATCAGAGTCAGAGATTCTCAGTGGTCAGTCTTCCCAGAGTCATCAAACAGACCTGGCCTCCATATTCAGTGTATGTGGTCCTGTTATTTACATTTGTTTTTTTTTACCTCAAGTAAAGTTCTGTCAATCATTCATTCATGTGTTAATGAGAAAGCATTTAGTCTCTTGCTTAACTTATTTACTTGATTTATTTCAGTTGCTTGAAGAGAATATTATGACATTTGTGAAGAACGAGCTGAAGATGTTCAAGAGGATTCTTAGTCCAGAACTCCCAGAAGGCTTTGAGAGTCAGAAGCAGGATAAGGAAGTGGTGGATGCTGAAGATGAGAAGCAGGAGAGCAGTGCCAGAGAGGGGGCTCTGAAGATCACACTGCACGTCCTGAGGAAAATGAACCAGAAGGAGCTTGCTGACACACTGGAGAAAAGTAAGAGCTGTCTGCCTCATGTTGAATGCTGTTTTATAACAAACATTTAAAAACTGTAGCTAAAGTACAGCTAAAGTAGCTGTGTAACTCAATGATATTGTAGCAGCCTTAACACAACACCTAGTGACCTCATCAAGTAGCAGCAGGGATGTGTTGTGTGGATTCATTTAGACAGAGGAGAGAGAGAGAGAGAGAGAGAGAGAGAGAGAACATTATTAATGCCATCAATAATACCAATAATGATATAAATCAGTCACACCAGTGTGTAATGAATTATGAAAATATTTACAGATTTATACAGACAAGAGAATAAATGATGATAATTTAAACTTTATAAGACAGTCTTAGAATACTGTAGGCATTAAAACAGATGTAATATTAGTATCCTCTGTGTTATTTCTAGATTTAGATGAGCGTGCTGTGATTCTTCAACGTGAACTCAAATCTAATCTAAAGAAGAAGTTTCAATGTGTATTTGAGGGGATCGCTAAACAAGGAAACCCAACACTTCTCAATAAGATCTACACAGAGCTCTACATCACAGAGGGTGGAACAGGAGAGGTCAATAATGAACATGAGCTGAGACAGATTGAGACAACAACCAGGAAACAAGCAAGACCAGAGTCTGCAATCAAATGTAACGACATCTTCAAACCCTTAACTGGACAAGACAAACTTATCAGAACTGTGCTGACAAAGGGAGTCGCTGGCATTGGAAAAACAGTCTCTGTGCAGAAGTTCATTCTGGACTGGGCTGAAGGAAAAGCAAATCAGGATGTCCAATTTTTATTTTCATTCCCTTTTCGGGAGCTGAATTTGATGAAAGGTGAAAAACACACTTTGATTGAACTTCTCAATCACTTCTCACAGGAAACCAAACAATCAAGAATCTCCAACTACGACAAGTACAAAGTTCTGTTCATCTTTGATGGTCTGGATGAGTGCCGACTGCCCCTAGACTTCCAGAAGAACAAGATCTGTTGTGACGTCACAAAGTCAACCTCAGTGGATGTTCTGCTGACAAATCTCATCAAGGGAAATCTGCTTCCCTCTGCTCTCCTCTGGATAACTACCCGACCTGCAGCAGCCAATCAGATCCCTTCAGGGTGTGTTGACCAGGTGACAGAGGTACGAGGGTTCAATGACCCACAGAAGGAGGAGTACTTCAGGAAGAGATTCAGTGATGAGGACCTGGCCAGCAGAATCATCTCACACATAAAGACATCAAGGAGCCTCCACATCATGTGCCATATTCCAGTCTTCTGTTGGATTTCTGCAATAGTCCTTGAAAACATGCTGAAACATAAGAGAGAAGAGATGCCCAAGACTCTGACTGAGATGTACTCACACCTTGTGGAGTTTCATACCAAACAGAAGAATGAAAAGTATCTTGGGAAAGAAGAGACAGGTCCACACTGGAATAAAGAGAGCATTCTGTCACTGGGAAAACTGGCTTTTCAACAGCTTGTGAAGGGCAATCTGATTTTCTATGAAGAAGACCTGAAAGAGGCTGGCATTGATGTCAATGAAGCCTCAGTGTACTCAGGATTGTGCACACAGCTCTTTAAAGAGGAATGTGGGCTGTACCAGGACAAGGTGTACTGCTTCGTGCATCTGAGCATTCAGGAGTTTCTGGCTGCTGTATATGTGTTCCTCTCATTCATCAACAACAATGAGAATCTAATGGCCGAACCGCAAGTTACTGAAGTTACTGTCTACAAGAGTGCTGTGGATAAAGCCTTACAAAGTGAGACAGGAAACCTGGACCTGTTCCTCCGCTTCCTTCTGGGCCTCTCACTGGAGTCCAATCAGAAGCACTTACGAGGTCTACTGACAAAGACAAGAAGCAGCTCACAGAGCCATGAAGAAACAGTCAAGTACATCAAGGAGAAGATATGGGAGAATCCCTCTCCAGAGAGGTGCATCAATCTGTTCCACTGTCTGAATGAACTGAATGACCATTCTCTAGTGGAGGAGATCCAAAGCTACCTGAGATCAGGAAGTCTCTCAGAAGAAAAACTGTCTCCTGCACAGTGGTCAGCTCTGGTCTTTGTGTTGCTGACTTCAGAAAAGGAGCTGGATGTGTTTGACCTGAAGAAATACTCCAGATCAGAGGAAGGTCTTCTGAGGCTGCTGCCAGTGGTCAAAGCCTCCAGAGCTGCTCTGTGAGTACATAAAATGACATTTAAGTACTAATCATCAGGAAGAAATATTCAGTTCAGAGAAATATATGTATTATAATATGTATATAATATATACTGAAAAACATTGAATCAATGCATTGATGTTCACATTTGTATAACATTATGACCATACCATTCTAGGAGACGGAAGATGAATCTATATGTTGTTTAAGAGAATAAACCAAATGCATCTGCCATTGTCCTTCTACACTACTGGTGTTAAATTAACAGTGTGTTTGTGAAATCATGATGATCTCTTTGCAGGCTGTCAGGCTGTCTAGTCACAGAGGAAGGCTGTGCTTCTCTGGTCTCAGCTCTGAAGTCAAACCCCTCACACCTGAGAGAGCTGGATCTGAGTAACAATGACCTGAAGGATTCAGGAGTGAAGCTGCTCTCTGCTGTCCTGGGGAATCCCCACTGTAAACTGGAGACTCTGAGGTCAGTATTCCTGTAGTTGGTCAACAAGTGATAACTGTTCACCAGAGCCACATGTGTTTACCAGGCACACATAGTCCACACCATATGTGTTTGGACAGTGAAGCTTACAGTTTTACATTTGGTGCTATGCTCCATCATTTTGGATTTGAGATATAATGTTTCATATTAGGTGACAGTATATAATGTCACCTTTTATATGAAGGTATTTTCATACATATCTGTGTTACTGTTTAGAAATGAAAGCACTTTATGTATCTAGTTCTCCCATTTGAAAAAGTCTTAATAATTTGGACATATTCACTTATATTGTATTAAAGTAGTCATAAGTTTAGTATTTGGTCCCATATTCCTTACCCACAGTGATTACATCAAGCTTGTGATTCTACAAACTTGTTGAATGCATTTGCAGTTTGTTTTGGTTCACACACACCGGACACACTCACACATTGGACACACACACACACACTTGACACACTCTGGACACACACACACACACACTGGACGCACACTGGACACACACACACACACTGGACGCACACTGGACACACACGCACACACATTTGACACACACACACACACTGGACACTCACACAACCTGGACACACACACACACACACACTGGACGCACACACACACACTGGACACACACATACACACTGGACACACACACACACACGCTGGACACACACACTGGACACACAAACACACACACTAGGATTAATTTAGTCCAAAGTTTAGTATTTGGTCCCATATTCCTTACCCACAGTGATTACATCAAGCTTGTGATTCTACAAACTTGTTGAATGCATTTGCAGTTTGTCTTGGTTGTGTTTTGGATGATGTTTTTCCCAATAGAAACTGAATGGTGAATAATGTCCTGTCATTTTGGAGTCACTTCACTTGTATTGTCAGTAAGAATAGAAGATGTTTCTGAACACTTCTACATTCATGTGGATGCTACTATGATTATGAATAATCGTGAATTAATCGTGAATGATGATGAATGAGAAAGTTACAGAGGAACAAGGATCATACCCCCTCTGTTATTGGTAATGGTGGGAGGTTAGCATGTTTTGTTGTAGCCTCTGTAACTTTCTCACTCATTATTATTCATGATTCATTCATGATTTTTCTTAATCATGTCATCATCAGGATTAATTTAGTAGTGTTTAGAAACATGTTATCTACTCACTTAGACAGAAAATTACTCCAGTCATCATCCACCATTCAGTTACTATTGTACAAAACATATCCCAAAACACAACCAAAAAAATCTGCAAATGCAACCAACGAGTTTGGGACCAAATACTCAACTTTTGACTACTTTAATACACTGTAAGTTAATTGGTCAGAATACTTATGACTTCTTCAAATAGGGGGACTAGATACATAAAGTGCTTTCATTTCTAAATGGTGAAACAGATATGTATTAAAATACCCTCAAATAAAAGGTGACATTATATACTGTCACCTCATATGAAACATTTTATCTCAAATCCAAAATGCTGGAGTATAGAGCCACATTTAAAATGTTAGCTTCACTGTCAAAATAGATATGGTGTGGACTGTATACTCAATACAATCTAAATCTGATACCTCACTGTCTGACTTTTGACTGATACTGCTTTTTAAACTGCTCTGGTCAGTCTACTCAAATATTTGTACTATACATTTTTCTATCTACAAGCAATACTTTGATAATTTGTAATTTCTAATAATGATACATTAATTTATGAATAGATATGGCAGGTTTCAGGACACTGATGTATCTGAATATGTTGAAAAAATATACTGCCACTATTTTCACCACCAAAGAATAGCAGTGTGGTTTTAATATGATTTGACTCTTTGCAGGCTGTCAGGCTGTCTAGTCACAGAGGAAGGCTGTGCTTCTCTGGTCTCAGCTCTGAAGTCAAACCCCTCACACCTGAGAGAGCTGGACCTGAGCTACAATCACCCAGGAGACTCAGGAGTCAGACTGCTCTCTGCTGGACTGGAGGATCCACACTGCAGACTGGAGAAACTCAAGTATGTAGAGGGTTTATGTCAATGTTCATATCAGACATGTTGGAGTTATCAGGCTAGTTAAGACAAACATTCTGACCACCACTTGGACTAAGTTATATAAAGACTGTGTGTGTGTGTGTGTGTCCGGTGTGTGTGTGTGTGTGTGTGTGTTTTTGTGTGTGTGTGTCCAGTGTGTGTGTGTGTGTGTGTGTGAGTGTATGTCCTGTGTGTGTGTGTGATGTGTGTGTGTGTGTATGTGTGTGTGTGTGTGTGTGTGTGTGTGTGTGTGTGTGTGTGGTGTGTGTGTGTGTGTGTGTGTGTGTGTGTGTGTGTGTGTGTGTGTGTGAGAGAGAGAGTGTTCAGGTGTATCCCTCAATGACTGTCTGTTCTTCTGCTTACCGCTACAGTGTGGAAC